>NC_142735.1:22605000-22892500 GCF_051943395.1 Hippocampus bargibanti | reverse complement strand
AATAATGCACAATTCCCAAGTTCTTTATTAAACTTTTTGTCCATTTTATTTCAATTGGGACAAAACTTGCTGGTTCATGTCAGATTTTTCATATATTTTTTTGCAATCCAAACTGTTCTCCGATTTTTTTTTTCCAAAATAAAAGCAATTTAAGTCAGCCCTTTAGTCCTATTTCTTATGTGGTTAAAATAAAACATTTTCATGACTGTTTTCCACATTTAATTATTTTTTTAATTGAAATGCCCTTCTCGCTTCATCCAATACTTTCTAAAATTCCTGAATTCCGACAAGTTGCTAATTAATGTTATTTTTTTTTCTGACTTGTTAAAACAAATTATTTTGTTGTCTCGCCGATTATAAATTGAAATGGTTTTAAAGTCTACATTTTAGTCTTTTTTTCCAATATGTCATCACACTTAAAAAAAGATTGGGCCATCAGATTTTACAATATTTCATAAATTTCCAACATATTGATCCCTCCTTCATGTGTTTTATAATATTTCTTAAAACTGCCAAAATAATCTCCATATGGAATTATTTGGAGTTGCATACATTCACGTGGCCCAACCTAAATGCTACCATGGCGTTGCCACCAGCAATGCAGTGTCACCGTGGGGGGTGACTTGCACCCTGCCGCTGCTCAGTTGGAACGCATGCCCACCCTCCCTGAATGCTTCATCCTGACATGTGTGCCAGTGCTTGTTTGCTGCCTTTATAAAATTATGGGAACTTTTTTAAACAAAAATTCTTTCATATTCAGGTGCGTGAATAGAACTATTGAAATATTGTTTGGTTGTAAAATAATACAAATAATTTATTTTTGTTGGTGATATTTTACAATCCTATCCAATAGTCACATTTTGTGGTGGTAAAATTTTAACTAATTCGCTGCCATTCCCGAATTAATTCGGATTTTGGTTTTTCTTGCAGGGCGTGCCGATAAAGCACTGGTCAGACCTCTGGCAATGTTTTTCCTCCCACGAGGGGGCAGCATATGCCATTTGTCCATGTTAGCGCTTTGTACGGCTTCATCTGTTGTTAAAGGGCTATATAAATCAATATGTATCTATTGTATTGTATTTTGTCGCCCCCATTTCAAGCTCAGATAACTCCAGACCCATATAATTTAGGAATGAACCATTTTTTTCTGATGAAAGAAGAGAGTTTAAGGTTTCTTACGCTGCATTTTTACATAGTCCTAAAAATCAATATTCGATGGGTTCAGCAATTTGAGTGAAAGTGACAAAAACCCTGGCACTGGAGTAGACACATTTTTTCACATCATCTGACAGTGAGTTAGTTTTTCAACCTTTCATAATTCTGCGCAATGGCCATTGCAGGTTCGGCGACGGCTACACGGTGACGGTCCGCGTGGGCGGCCGCCCTCCACTCCTTAAACCAGTGGAGGACTTCGTAGAGCAGACATTCCCAGGGAGCGTCCTGAAAGAGAAGCATCACAACACCCTGCAATACCAGCTGCCGTCTGGCCAGGGGGCGCTAGCGCACATCTTCCGACAATTCACCGACCAGCGTGGGGCACTCTGTGTGGACGACTACTCTGTGTCGCAGACCACCCTAGACCAGGTACAGCCTCCGAAACGACCAGTCAGAATATATCATTAATAAAAAATCACTTTAATCTGAAACAGATTTCTGTAGGGAAAATCTGGTCATTATAATTAAGTGTACTTTTCAAAAGTGTTTGTTGTTCGAAAAATCGGCAAGTATAAAATGACTTTTGAATTTTAACATTTTAGCAGTGAAAACGTAAACGGCATCTATTCAATTGGACCAATTTTCAAACAAAATTACTTATATGTGGAATGTCTATAATAATAAAAATTTGGACTTTCTCCTCTCCTGACCAATGTCAATCCCATGCTGAGTTTGCCTATCCGCCCGCGCTACTCACCCAACATGCACCGAATCGATCCGAAGCCACGGTCGTTTGTTTTAGCCGAGCCAGAATGTGGCGGCAATCAGATGCTCAGTGGCGAGTATGCCCTCCCCTTGAAGGCTGCTATTAGCTCAGCACCATATTAGGATTGGCAGCTGCCAAGTCAAGATGACCACTGATAGGTCACCAGAGGTCATCTGTCCCATCTGTGGCTCTTGGAGAAGTGTTCTCAAACCAACAACTTTTTCCATTCTAAAAAGAAAAACAATGATTATAAGATAAAAGGACAAGAAAACCTTGATTTGTCTCACAGTGGAGGAATTCTAACTTTAAAACAGCAACATTACGAAAGGGAGATATTAGAAGTATACAAGTATATTAATAAATACGAAATATAAATATATCAATAGAAGCATATGATATCATTCACTGCCACATGTGCAAAAATGTGTCCACTCCAGTGCCAGGGTTTTTGTCATTGTCACTCAAATTCCAGGACCCACAGAATATTGAGTTTTAGGACTACATAAACATTCAATGCAGTGCAAAAAAACCTTAGACTCTCTTCTTTCATCAGAAAAAGAGTTAATTCCCAAGTTATATGGGTCTGGACTAATATGAGCTTGAAATGGGGGCAGCTGTACAAAATACAATACAATACATATTGATTTAGATAGTGCTTTAACAACAGCTGAAGCTCTAATAAAGCGCTAACATAGACAAAAAGCTAATTCTGCCCCCTCATGGGTGAGGAAAAGCATTGCCAGAGGTCTGACCAGAGCTTTTTATCGGCACCTCCCCCCAGCAAGAAAAACCGCAAACCGAACAAATTTGGGAATGGCGCTCCACGTCATATTTTCAATTCCCGAATAAATTCAGGAATAGCAGTGAATGACATCCACCTGGTATGTGCGTCTGCTTTTACTGGTGGGCTTTGGTGGTAATGCCCCATGAGTTGTTTCAGTCCTATTTAGCTGACAGAACATTTTGCGAGAGTGGCACAAACTGCCCCACTATCAAGTGGTGTTCCACAGGACTCAATTCCGGGGCCTCTGCTGTTGTCACTATATCTACTCCATTTGATTTCCATGTTCAGGAAATTTGGTATTCCCTTTCACTCCGATGTGGATGACTGTCAAGTCTGCGTCCTCTTCTTCTTTTCCTTTCGGCTTTTCCCCTCAGGGGTCGCCGCAGCGAATCAATGTCCTCCATCTATCCCGGTTTTGTGCAACCTCTTCTCTCACACCAGCTACCTTCACGTCCTCTTTAACCACATCCATAAACCTCCTCTTTGTTCTTCTTCTCGGTCTCCTGCCTGGCAGTTCAAGGCTCAGCATCATTCTCCCGATATGTCTCCTCTGGACATGTTCAAACCATCTCAGTCTGGCCTCTCTGACTTTCTCTCCAAAGCCTTTAATATGAGTTGTCCCTCTAATGTACTCATTCCTGATCCTATCCAACCTGGACACTCCCAAAGAAAACCTCAACATCTTCAGCTCGGCTACCTCCAGCTCTGCTTCCTGTCTTTTCTTCAGTGGCACTGTCTCCAGTCCAAACATCATGGCTGGTCTCACCACTGTTTTATATACTTTTCCTTTCATCCTAGCTGAAAAACCCTTCTATCACACATCACACCTCACATTTTTCTCCAGCCGCTCCAGCCTGCCCGGACATGCTTTTTCACCTCCTTTCCACACTCTCCATTGCTCTGGACAGTTGACCCCATGTACTTAAAATCCTCCACCTACTTTATCTCTTCTCCCTGTAGCATCACTCTTGCACTTGGATCCCTCTCATTTACACACATATATTCCGTCTTGCTGCGACTGATCTTCATTCCTCTCCTTTCCAGGGCATATCTCCACATCTCTAGTTTATCCGCATCTCTAGTTTATCCGCCTCCTGTTCCCTGTTCTCGTGGTGCCATTGGCTCATCAACTTTATTCCTCTGTAGTTAGTACAACTCTGCACATCTCCTTTGTTCTTAAAAATAGGCCCGAGTACACTTCGTCTCTATTCTTCAGGCATCTGTTCACCATATAAGATCTTATTGAATAACCCAGTCATGAACACCCCCGCCACCTCTCCAAGACACTTCCATACCTCGATTGTTAAATCATCATGCCCGAGTGCCTTTCGCCCCTTCATTCTCTTCAGCGCCCTCCTCACTTCATCCTTGCTAATGCTTGCTACGTTTTGGTCCACAACAGTCACGTCTTCTACTCTTTGTTCCTTCTCATTTTCCTCATTCATCAATTCTTCAAAGTACTCTTTCCATCTTGCCATCACACTACTGGCACCTGTTAATACATTGCCATCTCTATCCTTAATCACCCAAACCTGCTGCAGGTCCTTACCATCTTTGTCTCTGTCTCGCCAGCCTGTAAAGATCAGTCTTGCCTTCCTTGCTGCCCAGCCAAGCATAAAAGTCAACATAGGCCTCTTGCTTGGCCTTTGCCACCTTTACTTTAACCGTGCGCTGCATCTCCTTGTACTGCTGTCTACTCTCGTCCGTCCTCTCAGTGTCCCACTTCTTCTTTGCTAACCTCTTTCTCTGTATACACTCCTGCACCTCCCCATTCCACCACCAAGTCTCCTTATCTACCTTTCTCCCACTCGATACACCAAGTACTTTCTGACCTCTGTTTCTGCTTATGTTTGCTGTAGTTTGCCAGTCATCTGGAAGGACCTCTTGCCCACCCAGTGCTTGTCTTACCTCCTTCCTAAATTTAATGCAACACTCTTCCTTTTTCAACTTCCACCATTTTGTCCTCACTTCAGCCTTTGGTTTCTTCATCTTCCTCACTGCCAGCGTCATCCTACACACCACCAACCTATGCTGTCTGGCTACACTCTCACCAAACACTACTTTGCAGTCACTGATTTCCTTTAGATGGCGCCGTTGACACAAAATGTAGTCTACCTGTGTACTTCTGCCTCCACTCTTGTAGGTCACCCTATGTTCCTATGTTCTCTTCTGAAAGAAAGTATTCACAATAGCCATTTGCATTCTCTTAGCAAAGTCAACCACCATCTGTCCTTCAGCGTTCCTCATCTGGAGTCCAAACCTGCCCATTACCTCCTCATCATCTTTGTTTCCTGCGCCAACATGTCCATTGAAGTCTCCACCAATTACAACCCTCTCACTTCTCGGGATGTTCTGTATGACTTCATCGAAGTCCAACCAAAATTTCTCCTTCTCCGCCAGCTCACATCCTACTTGTGCGGAATACCCACGAACAACATTGAACATCACGCCTTCAATGTCTAGCTTCAGACTCATCATTCTATCTGATACTCTTTTTACTTCTAAGATATTCCTAACAAACTTCTCTTTTAAGAAAACCCCAACTCCATTTCTCTTTCTGTCTTCACCATGATAGAACAACTTAAACCCTGACCCTAAGCTTCTATCCTTGCTCCCTTTCCACCTGGTCTCCTGGACACACAGTATGTCTACCTTCCTTCTCTGCATCATGTCAACCAGCTCTCTACCTTTACCTGTCATTGTTCCTACATTCAAAGTTCCTACTCTTAGTTCTATACTCTTCGCGTTCCATTTCTCTCTTTTCCTCCGGGCACACCTCCCTCCTCTCCTTCTTCGACCAACAATAGTCAATTTTCCACTGGCACCCTGACGGTCAACAGTACCAATTGGATTGGATTGGATTGGATTGGATTGGATTGGATTGGATTGGATTTGCCTTTATTAGTCTCGCAGAGGAGAAATTTACATGTGCCCTTCCTGACACAACCCTCTGTATTTATCCGGGCTTGGGACCGGCACAATAAGACACTGGCTTGTGCCCCCTTGTGGCTACATTGTCAGATCTGTGTCCTGCTGAAAAGAAGACAGAAGTGATGGCCTCTGGTCCCAGTTGCCTTTATACATCCCATTCTGTGGACCTTGCTCCCCTCAATCCATATCTTAAGGCAACAGTCTTGAACTGAGGTCCTTAACCGAACAGTTTTAAATTGGACTGGGAAATTCATTCCATTGTTTTTTCAGCTAAGGCAGCTGGCTAAAGTACTGCCTATCCTTTTCTCAAGAGCACTTTGAAACTGTAAATTATGCCTCGGTCATATCTGGATTACTGTTATCACTTTGCTTGGGAGTCAGCCAATCCTCCATTAAGTGTCTCCAGTTGATCCAAAATACTGGTACTTGTAAGAAGGACCAGCCACTATTTGAGGTACCAAAAACTAAACACAGCCTCAAGGGGAGCAAGCCTCTTCTGTTGGTATCCCGTGCCGCTTTGGGATTACTGGCCACTGAACGTTTATCAAGCTCTCTCACTGTCTATCTTTAAAGCTTGTGTCAAAACTCATTTTTATTCTTTACCTTAGAACTCAGCATGAGACTACTATTTTAGTTTTACTGTTTTCATGGTTTCTACTGCGTTTGTTTTTTATTTTTGAATGTATGAATTATTTCTGTTCTGTGTCCAGCACTTTGTGTACAGTGGTAAGTGTTCTGTAAATCTAATTGAGTTAAGGGTTGAGTAACCACCTATTGTGTGTAAACACAAGCTTGGCTGTCCACACGGGACATGGAGGAGGACCCCGTCAGTCACCTCTCAGCTGATGATTGATCAAGAGGCTCCTTGACCTGGTGTAGAATTCCAAATTCACGCCACAATTAATATCGATCCACGTGGCCCGAGGCTCCGGTGGCAAAGAACAAAGTGGCTGTTTGAAAAGAAAATGGCTCGATCTTAAGTGCTGTTGGGGCGTTAGCCTGTCAGTCAAGTCATTGCTGCTACTTTTATATGTGCACACATTTGCACACAGAGACTGCGTTGACCAGGACTCCTTTTTATTCAACATGGCCGAGCATTACTTTCTGGTTTACTAGCAATGCTTCCATTTTTGCACTCACTTATACTCTTTGGCACTTGACTTAGCATGATTCCGACTTGATCTTGGTTTTAATTTCTACTGTCTTTGTCACAACTTTATTTCTTGTATATGAAAGCTGTCCATGTTAAGTGTCTTGTTACAGCTTCAGCTGTTGTTAAAGCGCTATATAAATCAAGATACGTTGTATCTTATTGTATTGTATTTTGTGAGATTCATTTTTTTTACTTGGAAAGATCATTGAGATACAACTGTTGGAGAAATTTGTATTCATTTATTCATTTATTTATTCATTTATTTGTTTGTTTGTTTGTTTGTTTATATTTTTGTTCGTTTATTTTACCTTGTAAAAGACTTTTATTTTGAAATATGTGCGTCATTTCAAGTATTTTCAAGCTCCTTGTTTGTTGCAATTGGGCCTATCATAACTTTCTGGATTACCAACACTGCTCCTAAATTGGAAGAAAATCGTTTTTTTTTTTTTTTTTTTTTTTTTTTTTAACTAGTTGGAACACACGGAGATTGAATCGTGGGTAAAATTTCAAGTTACTTGAGATATATTTGACCAATTATAACTTCAAAAAAAGAGCAAGCAACATGCATCAAGACAAAAGGCTCCAACCCAGGCACACTCATCCCTTCATACTCATCTTCCTTTTTTCCGGTTTCTTCCGCAGGTCTTTGTAAATTTTGCAAGCCGCCAGCACGGTGAGGACGGCTCTCAGGGCTACGATAACGTGGTAGACACCTCAGACGAGCTCCCGATGCGGTCGCCAGAGACCTCCCCGGGGTCCTACAAGGTCTAGAGTCTCGTAAATCAAAAAAAAAAAAAAAGACTTGCACATTGCACTGAACTGTGGATCAACCATTGGGTTATTTATGTTTACAAATAAATCTGTCCTGCATTTTATTATGTATCTTGAATCTGCTTCCTATCGCTTGATTAAAGGTGCATTTGCAAAAAATACAAAATAGATAAAAAACAATAATAATAACAATAATAATATTTTAACTCATTCACTGCCAGATGATGTGCAAATATGTGTCAATTCCAGTGCCAGGGTTTTTGTCATTTTCACTACAATTGCAAGACCTAGAGAATATTGAGTTTTAGGACTACATAAAGATTCAATACAGCGTAAGAAACCTGAAATTCTCTTCTTTCATCAGAATAAATATGTTTATTTCGAGCTCACTTGGTTGTAGAGTTATCTGCATTGAAATTGGAGGTGGCTGTACAAAAGGTAACGCTCCCGCGCAAGAATAAGCTAAACGAACAAATTTGGGAATGGCGTTCCACATCATGCTTTTCAAGTCCCAAAAAAAACGGGAATGGCAATGAATGAGTTAAAATGTTGGCTTGTCTAATAAAAGGATTGCAGCAAATCAGGTGTCTGTACGATTCATAATTACAAAGCGCCAGAGCGTTTTATACTGTGGTTATTCACTGCAAATGACGTTATTTGCTAATTCTAGTGTCACCACAGCGTGTTTGTCCGCCAGTAAAAAGGTTACGATTACAAGATTGGATGACTTATTCCAAGAGGTATCAAAGATGTTGCCATGCGTATAACAACCGACAAGACCATCCACTGCTTGAGCGAACGGTGTCTTGAGAAGCCGGTGGTCTTATTGACGACCGTCTCGGGAATGAGAACTGGAGAGTGTTAAGAGAGAATTAAAATTCTCAAAAGTGCTCCCTGGCTGAAGCCGTTAAGCCCACCGCTGATCGATCGGCGTCTGGATGCAACACAGCAAGTGATGCATACATTTTGTGGGAGCTCAATTAAGAGAGCGTATTACTTGGAGATATTCGGCAGGGTGCTGGAATTTTGAAGGTCGTCTTTTTTTTTCATTGCCGTTTGTATCCTGAAGCAGGTTGCTCCTGATTCAGAAAAGGGGAGTAAACATCTTTTTTTGTTGTTATTGTCATTCTTATCTGCAGGATGATGCTGATGCTCAATTTCAGATTTAAACAGCGCTTTTTTTGGCTCTTGGAGTTATCTGAGCTTGAAATGGGGGCAGCTGTCCAAAATAAAATAGTATACATAAATATTGACAGCATAAATACATATAGGAAATAGTATACGTAAATAATGGACACAAGGCAAATGCTGCTACCTTGTGGAAGGGAAAAACATTGCCAGATGTCTGACCAGCGCTTTATCGGCACCCTTTGGAAGAAAATCCAAAACCAGAACAAATTCGGGAATGGAACTCCACATCATCCTTTTCAATTCCCGAATACATTTGGGAATGGCAGTGAATGAGTGAAAGTGCTTTGGTACAGCTCTATCAATTATGAAAGCTCAATATAAATAACACTGTATTTTATTAGATTGGATTCCTTTTATCATGTCTCCATCTAGTGGACTCATAATGCAACCGCAGCCACTATTGTAACTTCTATTTTATGCATCTTATAATGTGGTGCGCCCAATAGATGAAAACAGTTTTAAAAAAGGCCATATATTGAGGGTGCGCCAGATCCTCCAAAGTACCTGATCGTGCGGAATATATGATACTTTGGATGAACATTTCACAACAATGTGGTTGTTTATTTCCAAAATCATCAAAATATCATTTTAATCATGAGTGTAATGAGGTGCACTTTGAAAAATAACTTGTCCTTCTTATAACAGAATAAAGCACCCATATTTTCGCCATTGATTCATTCATTTGCTGCAATTGCACTGATTTTTACACCGGCCAAAGCCATGTCTCTCAAAAATCTGGCTTTGTTGCCATCTTGTGGCATCTTGGTACCTAAAATGGTGGTTAAAGTGAGAGGAGGACTTTGACTTATTGCAGCTTTTGCTTTCCTGTCATTTCAGAGCCTCGACTAGCAATTACTTTTTGTGTGAATGTCACGTTCTTCCGCTTTTCATTCTCCCCACGAACAACAACACTGCAGCATTCCACTTTTTATTCAGGAAAAGACACCTTTTATTGCAAAAATTGTATGCCGCCGTAGCGGGTCCTGTAAAAATCTCTTTACACAAACCTTCCAAAATGCAAAGACATGTTCTATTCATTTTGGGCTTATTTCGCCCTGAGACAAAAACAAAAGCTATATGAGTAATGGGCAGTCAGATCGAGTCCATTTTTAGGACACCGTGTTGTCTTTATTTACAGTGCACGTGGAGTTCTTAACAATGACAGACGAACGCATCTGCTCGAGTCTCTGCAACAAGCCTTCTGGCTCATAAAAAGCCTGTCCGAATGAATAATGGGGTTGCCCCCGCAGGCTGTGCCATTGCAGGCGAGTGAGGGCACAGCACAGCTGGCAGATGCGCCACCAGGTAGGGAGAGAACCAAAATGAGTAAAGGCTGGGAGTGGAGAACCAAACTTGAATGAAAAGAGAACTTGTATAATTGAGTGTACAGCCAGACGATGGACTTTTCTTTTGTTTGGTTTGGACCTTTTTGAAGAGTGAAACTTAAAAAAAAGTGCATGTCGTCACCACAGATTTTGCCATGATGCCATCTGTGTTTTGTTGATCACAACAAACAGATCCTCCAAAACTTGGATTCCATCTGCTGTTAGGCCGCCCAACACCCGAACCACTGTTTTAAAATAAATTGATTTTCCTTCTGTTACATCCGAAATGTAATGTTGTTTTTTTTTTTCTTCTTCCACCGCTTTTATCTGGGTAATCCTTCTTTATTCGGCGCAATATAATCATGTGAAACAAAAAAACATATTTGAACTCATTCACTGCCCTTCCTGAATTTATTCATGAATTGAAAAGTGTAACGTGGAGCGCCATTCCCAAATTTGTTCAGGTTTTTGTTTTTCTTGCAGGGGTGCCGATAAAGCGCTTTTCAGACCTCTGCCGATGTTTTTCCCTCCCACGAGGGTGCAGCATTTGCTTTTTGTCCATGTTAGCGCTTTGTTCCAGCTTCAGCTGTTGTTAAAGCGCTATATGAATCAATATGTATGTATTGTAGTATTTTGTACAGCCGCCCTAATTTCAAGCTCAGATAACTCCAGATTCATCTGACTCATGCATTAACTCTTTTTTTCTGATGAAAGAAGAGAGTCTAAGGTTTTTTGCCCTGAATTGAATGTTTATGTCCTCCTAAAACTCAATATTCCCAGTGAATTTGAGTGAAAATGACCAAAACCTAGGCACTCGCGTGTGCACATTTTTGTACATTGTCTGGCATTGAGTGAGTTAATGCCTGGTAATTAGAACGGCCACTAATTACGTGAAATCTGCTTGAAAATCTAGCCAATGATGATAAAAAGCTCCATTGTATGAGGTTCTGTCTTTGGGTGACAACCCCTCCTAGTTGATGGTTGGTTACCGTGGAGCAAATCTCTCCGCTTGAGAGCCCTCAGAGATTAGATCCATCCTGGCAAAGGCCTGCCCCTCACCCTCCCGCGCCACTCACGAGTCGGGGCCCAGCAAAGACTTCTGGATGCACCCCCACTCCACCCCACAACTCGCCGCTTGTCCGACTCAATTTGATGTCTGCTCAGATGAGACCGACAGCGATCTTAAATGCGGGATTTTCACTTCATGCCGCAAAATCCCGAAACAGTTGGAGTGACATTTTTGCTCTTGTGTGCCACAGGGAGTTCAGAATTCTTTTAGTTCCTGTCACTCCATTAGCCAGCGCAATGTCAAATATTATTTTAAAGAAAAAAAAGTGCTTTAAAAGTAGCATGTAGGCGGTAGGTTAAATTCTACTTAGGGGGTTGGTTTAGGACCTCAAGGGTGGCATTTTATTGGGTGTAAAATGTGTTTTGTTTTGTTTTTTTGTTGAAATTTGAATTACGCTGAAGGGTTCATGTTACAGGTTGATGCAATGATGACATCCCTCAACTGGAAAGCAGATGCAAAAAGTCTGTTGCATTGCACCCCACCGCCGGCAGAGCAGCCAATGAGATTGTACGTGACGTGACCTCTTGTGTGTGCAATCTGCTAGCAGGGAAGACTCGGTGATGCGCCATATTAGCACGCCAACTGATGAGGGTCACTCTTGGCAGAGGTCTCGCTGCGATGCACAGGTGGTCCACCTTGTGTGTGTGTGTGTGTGTGTGTGTGTGTGTGTGTGTGTGTGTGTGTGTGTGTGTGTGTGTGTGTGTGTGTGTGTGTGTGTGTGTGTGTGTGTGTGTGTGTGTGTGTGTGTGTGTGTGAGAGAAAGAGTGTCCGCGCGCGCGTGTGTGTGTGTGTGTGTGTGTGTGTGTAAGTTTGTACTGTTATTTTTGTGAGGTCCACTATGATTTTATACCATACGTAGTGAGGACATTTATGACAGTGAGGACTTTTTGGTCGGTCCTCACAAGTTTTTCATTCTCAAGGCTTCTAGCGGGTCTATATATGCATCTGTTGTGCGTGTGTGTGCGTGCGTGTGTGTCTGTATGTGTGTGTGTTTTGGATAGGGGTGAGGGCCTTTGTTTTTATATCCACCACAATTGATAAGGTCAGCGTCTTAATTCGGCGCTATTATGGTTCAAGGTTAGAGCTAGCCATGGAGCCAGCTAGCAAGCGTAAAGGTGGGAAAGCATGTTGACCTTGAAGCATTCAAAAACAGTTATGTTAACAAGTAGGCTTCGAGCATGGCAGTGCAGAGATAAGGGAGGTTTTGAAAACCGACAAAAATCTTTCAATGATTCAAAAAGTGTAACGGTAACATGGAAATTACACAACTTAATTTAGCGGTTGCTAACGTTAAGTTTAAGCTTTAGAGGTACTTCAATTTAGGCCAGTATCTCATTGTGCTACACCTTACCATATTACAGTGTGGCAATGTTAAGTGACTTCATTTTACCCTAACAATTTTTTTTGGGCAGAAGGTTTTAAGGGACAGACAAGGACAAGAGCATGCCACGGTGGCGCCCGCCTCTCAGCATGGAGTCCAAGGGCCACATGACTGACATTTCCAAAGAATTCTGGAGCCACAGCTGGAGGTTAAGAGCTGCCGGAAATCCAACCGCGTTGCCAGAATCCCTCCTCGGAACCCCGTGCTGCAGAACCGCATCAAGGTACGCGAGTGTAAGGATGGGTAGGATGGATCATCTGTTGCTGGGCTGCCCTCCAGTGGCCTCTTTTGTCTCGTCATGCTCAGGATTCAGGCCACGCAAGATGATTGGACATGATTTAAGATGCTCATAAAAAAAGCTCATTTATTTACCTTTTTATCTTTAATGACAGCTAGCAGACGGCCAGTGCACTTAAGGTTTATCGCAAGCGATTTTATTGCTAAAATCTGCTGCTGTCATTCTCTTATTGACCAAAACAAAGTCGACATCGGCTTGAAAGGGGCAGTCCATCATAACATTAGGATAAAATAATGTTAGCATTGGCGTTAGCATTAATACAACGCGTGAGGTGTCCTGGCTTGTTAAGTTGAAGGTGCCAAAGCAAGACTTCCTCGTTTATTTTCTTTTTTTTTGTACAATGGCAACATTATACCTAACTTTTTATAAATTGGTTTAGGTAGACATAACAGGGAACACGTTAAATCCGACAGAAAATCCTGCCCTTACCCAATCCCTAACTTTGGTGTCCACTCAACTCCATCGTTTCACCAGCCACATTTCGAAGATATGGTTGCAGAGTTGTGTGTGTGTTCTTATGGATGGTTGTGGAAGAAAATGATTCTCGTGGGATGCTTTGCAGAAAATGGCAGGGCAGTATCATTGAAGGAACATTAAAACCACTAGCGAGCGGACTTGATGTTACGCCGCAGCCTGCGCATAACTATAATATTTTATTAACAAGACATTTAAGGCGCTTTTATCGCGACGCACAGGTACAACGATGGGGAGACAAATAGGAAGGTCAATGTTTTTGTAGGTGCTCCTAAGAGCAGCTCTGCAGTTACATAAATATATTTGTTGGAATTTCCTTTTACTGTGATTTTTGACTGAGTTGTTTGAAGACAGATGAAAATGGAAATATATGATGGAAATAAATGCTATTGTTGCGATTCTTCCGGACAAGTTGTGTCCATAATTTGTAAAATGGCTTCAAATGACTTCTACTGAGCATATTTTACAAAGATTCCACCGCATATAGCTATATTTTACGTTTTAAGACTCGCGCTGAATATTCCGGGAGTCTTGTTTTTGAGTTGGTGACGAGTCCGTACGTGATGTCACTGAAGGAATGCCCTTGACCGAAAAAAGGACACATTGGAGCAGTCCTTCCATCACGTCAATATATTTTGCTGTACTTGTTTGGTCTGAAAACGCCATGTTGCACCAAAAAGAGCCAGAAGAGTGCGACCAAGCTCCATGTAAGGAATTTATCAGCCTGTTGAAACGGGCTGATTAATTCCTCACACGGAGCTTGGTCGCCATTTTCTGCCTCTTTTTTGGTGATACATTTTCCCCCAATGTTGCCTCAAAATGGCACGGAATAAATTCTTTAATCGATTGCAAACATGTATGATTTCCTCTTCAGAACTATTTGAATCATATTCATAACTGGATGTGTAACATGAAAGTATATTCTCTGAATATGAAGCCATTGTTTTGATTCTCCAGCAATGCAAGACGTCTTGGTGTGACGTCACGAACTGCGGGCGGGACTTTCTGAAAATGCCCATTTTGCAGCTCATTTTTTTTGCAGATTTTGGACACTTTAAGTCATTTTTATTGGTGTTTTGTATTTGAATAAAAATATCATATTGCATGTTTTGGGTATTTTAGATGCTATAAAACGTTTTTCTGATGTCAGTTAGGAAACAAAAAATTGACGTTGGTTGTCCTTTAAGTGCCTTGCACGCTGGGTCCGTGAGGACAGTAATTTCATCTGTGCTGTATGTCATGCAAATTAGCATATTTGTCAATAAAGCTGACTTTGACTTTGACTTACTATTATTATTATTATTATTAGTAGTAGTAGTTGTTGTTGTAGTGGTAGTAGCAGTAGTAGTAGTAGTAGTAGTAGTAGTAGTAGTAGTAGTAGTAGTAGTAGTCCTCATAGTAGTATCAGTATTTTTATTCGTGTGATTATTACTATTATTATGATTGTTATTATTATTTTTTTTATTGTTATTATTATTATTAATGGTTTTCGTGTGACTTGAACGAAAAATTACCATTTTGAAAGGCGCTCATAAATGAAATGTACGTGTATTACGATTATTTTCATCTCGGTAAAGTGGCAATTTACTACCCCTAGAGGGCAGCAAATAACGATGCCGCTGATAAGCCAACACCAGCTTGAGTAGAAGAAACACTCCATTGTGGATGACGTCAGCGGAAGTGATACTTAAGCTTCCGTGAGCGGCGTTTGCAAATTGAGCGTGTTTGATATATTTTGTTTTATTTCCACCTAAAATGCTAAAAAAGAAGTCAAGTGGTAGCGCAAAGAAAAGGAAAAATCCTCCTTCCGAGGAGCGCCATCGAAGCACGAAGCGTAGAAGCGCCGAAAGCCACATAGTGGTGAGACATTGTACATATTTGACGTCAGGTAGTCGCGTTGCTTTTAAACGAAATCTGTACATTACACGAACGGTGAATGTCATACATATTCTTGTTGGAATATGAAGACGTTGGGCGATTGCGTCTGACAAGTTTGGCATCGCTTGCAGGACGAGCTTGCCGACCCAGAACTGGACAGGGTTGGCAGTGACATCGAGGAAGGGGGTCTCGACCTCGGGGTGCCGTTCAAGCCCATCACCGCATACGTAAACGACAAAAGGGAGATGTTGGAGCAGTGCTTCGGCGTGTTAGGCGAGAAGAAGCTCCGCAGGATGCTGCCTGAGCCATTCAAGGTAAACGGGCGTACACCGTGCAGGAAAGTGCTGGAAAAAACGTGCTGACTTTTTTTTTTACATTTAATTTCAAAAACTTATATATTACACCATTGTCTCCCAGGAGTTTGGCTTGGAAGAGATCCGAAAAATGTGCTGGGACCAACTGGAACCAATCTCGGAGAGAAACATCATGCAGATTTTGTCCGGTAGCATGAACACGTCAAGTGTCTTGTCAATGTGCACCTTACGATCAGAACGCTTGTTGTCTTGTAGGGAAGGAAGTGACGAAAGATGAAAACACATGCCAACGTCCACAAAAGGCCTTGGAGAAACAGTGAGTTCCTCAGATATTGCTAAAAATGTCTCATGATAATTGTCTTTTTCTTCCTATTAGTTTTCTTATTTCATCATCACTCCTGATTTTACATCCTGAAAAGTGCACTAAATTGTGTGTCCTGGTATAATTGGAGGCATGTTTACAGTGTAATCAGCATGGATCCAATGATGTCCACAGCCTTTCATTGTTGTGGTTATTAGTATTCTTATTATTATCTTCATTCATAATATTCTGAGACAAAAACACTTTTGAGATGTATTTTTAGTTGTGCTGACTTCTGGCAACTAATTCTCTTTTTATGAGAGAACTTTCATTTGTCCTATTTTCTATTCATAATTATTTTTTTTGTCTTGTAATTTAATAATTTTATTTTTTGTCGTTATTTTTTCATTATCATAATAAGTATTATTTAATTATTTATTTGTTGGACTTCAGTTGTATTGCTTGTATTAATGTCATAGTTGCAGAAAGCGAATTGTCTCTTTCATGGTTTAAGGGTTCCTCATTCTTCTTAGCATTGTTGTTATTTTATCAAATGTATTTTATTATAATTCTGGCACCTAAGTGGTCTCTTTGCATCCATCTGTTGAAGGAAAGACGTCAACGTGGATTCCACAACATCCATCAAAGGGCCGGAAAATCTGAACAAACCACAGCAAGGTAAGCTCCTCATGAAAGCCTCAAAATAATCGGGAGGAATAAGAACAGTACCACCTTTTATACAAAACAAACTGTCCGCTTTGGGATACATTTAAATTTGTAAAGCAGCTCAAACAGCCCGCGAGAACTCGCGATCCATCAATCGGCGGTTACTTCTTAATTTGAATCAAGACTGGCAAAGAAGAAGCATCCTGATCCGGGAGAAGAACAAGTCCGCAAGATGAATTTACGTCAACGTGCCCATGCCTACTTAGCGTGCTATAAGAAGTTAAGTATTGTAATTTAAGGTCCTTTTGACCTCTTTGTGTGGTTATTGATGCGAAATGTTTTGAAATGAAATGCCATGTCTTTGATATTTAGTTTTTTAAGTGACATTTTCATGCCCATGTAACACCTCATAATGTTCCGACTTGTAGTTTGTCAAATGCCCAGGATAAATCATTTCAAGCCTCTTCCACCATTAGTTTGACCTTGAACATGCGCAACTCAATCAAAAGTCATGAGTCTTTTCGATAATAATAACATGCTTTCACAAGTGTGCCTGTTCACGTATTACAAATATGTGGCTGCAAATGTTTTGCTAGAAAAGCCCACTTGAACACGTTAAACTTTATAAGGGCTTCATTTGAGACACTAAAAGTGGCAGCAGCTATGTGCCAACTTAGTGCAAGTTTGAATGAGTGTCAATCTTGAGAGGGTGTGCACATTTGTGCAACCGCATTATATCTGCCGTTTATTGAGTTGTACGATTGTCAGAGATGTTTGTTCGGACACTGTGAGCAAAGGCTCGAACACACTTTTACTGCCGGCAGGGGATGTAGCCTTTCATGACAGATGCCCAACCTCTAGCAGCCTTCTGCTAAGCTATTTATTGAGAGTATGTGCAAATTTAAGTGATACATTAGTAAAACGAAGTCTTCTTGATTAGAATACCACAACCCTGGACGTATGAATATAGACATTTTAATGGGTTGTCTTTCCATGAATTGATAGATTCAACCTGGCCAAAGACCCCTTCCTTTGAAGTAGTTTTAGTCCTAAAATCTACCCAAGGCCTGATCTCCTACCTGAGGATGACAGTTGAACAGGCTCTGTCTGTTCTCCTCAGATTGACCCCAGATTTCCTGTGCTTCCATTGTGGGTCTTGTGTTCAGCCAACTAAGCATACAACAGCATGAAACTTTTAAATATGATAACTTCTATTCTGTCTATTCTCTATCAACGGTTCATAAGTAAGGGTGGATAACGCTCAGAAATGATTCACATAAATCTATTTGAACTGGGGAACATTTTATATCATTGTGTGATTTCGGCCTTTGCCCTGTTTATTATGTTTAAGTTGTGTAACTGGCGGATATCTTGTCATTGGTGTCCATGACAACAAAAATATAATTTATTTGGACTTGTTCTGTAAAAGTGTTTGATGTTTCTATGCGATCCTTTATATGTGTGTTTTTCTTAAAATCGTCTTCGATAATAATGTTTTGTCATTATCACTTCCGCTTCCGTGTCATGTGTTTCGATAAACGTGAGTAAGGCGAGACAGACAGAGCGAGACTGATGCTAGATTGTTTCAATTTTGGTGACATATTGATGCGCCGATTATTAACATTTTAGTGAATGACTTCTTTTTGCACAATGTAGCCACTTTAACCCGGCTTTGTTGATAGGCGGCTCGGCTGAGGTAATCGACGTCCTCAGCATCAATGCCGGGGACAGCGACATGGACTCCCCAAAAGATGAGGCAACGGTCAAGACGGCGGAAAGCGGCGGCGGTGGCGAACAGCCGAAGCCCACCGAGGCCAAAAAGGACATCCAAAGCGACATCGACCGTAGTGTCAGCGAGATCCTGGCGCCGGCGGATGAGGTGGCGGTGGCCGTGGCGCCCGCCATCCGGCAGCGGGATGTTGCCTCCGTGCAGTGTCAGCCGTCACTTCAGCAGCTGGAACTTCTGGAGCTGGAGATGAGGGCCCGCGCCATCAAGGCCCTCATGAAGGCCAGTCACAAGAAAGTGCCGTAGAAACGTTAAATGTCACAACCGTCATTTTATTTGGTGTTGTCTTTTACCATACATGAATGCCAACCTCAAAACGGAGCCGGTGTGTGATGTGCTTTGCTGCATGTCCACTAGGTGGCAGAGTTACTCCGCCATCCAATCATGCTTCCATTTTGACTTCATGTCGCTCTCTTTTTCTTAGTGTCCCCTCCCAATTTTGTTTTTAGGGCACATTTTCTAAATAATTCATTTAGGTTATTCATATTCCAATCATAACTACCTTTACTGCTGTTTTCTTGTGTTATAGTGACACAAATGCAAGTTTCCTTTATGCATGTTTTTTAATCAATTTACATGTCCATGTTCCTGAATATGTAGAGTTTGTATATTTATGGTAATAAATACTTTAAAAATTATCATTACTTGTGTAATATTCAAACAGTACGAGTTACATTCATAGTAGTATGAATTTAGCAATTATCTAAGTAGTAAAAGTTACGAATGATACTGAAGGTGATTTAATTGAGAATAGAATGGCAACACTTTGCTGCTGTGAAATGTAACTTTCTCCACTGCGAGATTAATAAAGGAAGATTCAATCCAAATCAACAAACTCCTTTTTCCAATAATCGTTAAATCACGCAATTGTTTTCAGACTAATTAAAAATATATATGTACCGCTTTTCCTAGCACTTTCTTTTTTGAAAGAAAAATATTACTTATTCTTTTGTTCCATAGCAACCATCAGAAAATGGCAAAAAAGTACACTTTTGTAGATTGATTTTGTGTGATGTAAACTGTGGATTATAACATCATTGTCATGTTACATACACACTGTATATATATATATATATATATATATATATATATATAAGTCTTGTTATATCGATATTCTCGGGAGTCTGAAAAAATATCGATATATCCGATCCTGCGGCATGTAAATTTTCTCCTTGCGGTCATAGAAATAGTATCGTAATAAGCAGTACTATCGATATAACCGATATCGATATAATGAGACTTTACTGTATATATAAAACTTGTGTTCGGCCAACTAAGCATACAACAGCATGAAACTTTTATATATGATAACTTCTATTCTGTCTATTCTCTATCAACGGTTCTTAAGTATGGGTGGATAATGGTCGGAAATGATTCACAAAAATCTATTTGGACTGGGGAACATTTTATATCATTGTGTGATTTCGGTCTTTGCCCTATTTAATATGTTTAAGTTGTTTCAATTTTGGTGACATATTGATATGCCGATTATTGACATTTTAGTGAGTTACTAGTTTTTGCACAATGTTGCCACTTTAACCCGGCTTTGTTGATAGGGGCCGGCTGGGCTGAGGAAAGTGACGTCCTCAGCATCAATGCTGGGGACAGCGACATGGACTCGATAAGAGTCTGCCTGTCAGCCACAGTCGCTACGTATATTCAGTTTCATGCCGCGGAAAAAAAACACACAGGAAATTTAAAGACAAGACACACATTTGAAACCTGCAATACACAGTGTGTGTGTGTGTGTGTGTATATAAATACAGTAAAGTCTCGTTATATCGATATTCTCGGGAGTCCGAAAAATATCGATATAACCGGGACTATCGATATATCCGACCCTGCGCGCATGTAATTTTCTCCTTGCGTGCATAGAAATAGCATCGTAATAAGCGGGACTATCGATATAACCGATATCGATATAACGAGACTTTACTGTGTATATATATATATATATATATATATATATATATATATATATATATATATATATATATATATATATATATATATATATATATATATATATATATGTGTGTGTGTGTGTGTGTGTGTGTGTGTGTGTGTGTGTGTGTGTGTGTGTGTGTGTGTGTGTGTGTGTGTTTATTTTTCCACGGCATGAAACTGAATATACGTAGCGACTGTGGCTGACAGGCAATAAATAACTCAGTGACTCAGCGGCCACATTTCATTTTGTGTTTTTCTTATCGAAGTCCAAGACCATTTGCTCGCTGCTTTAATTAAATCCCACTACAGTGTCCCAAGTAAAGCAAGTTGTTTTCTTGAAGAATGACTTTGGCCCTCTATCCCCTCCCGACTCAACACTGCTACCTATCAACTTGCATGCTTAAATGGCAGGCACATAAACACAATCAAACAAGCATTAACAGTCTGTCGAGAATCTAAGACAGCATTGAGGATTTCGATTTGGAGTGAGGAGGAAGATTTTGCGTTAGAGCAAGTGTTGGGTAATGTTAGCGTGAAATTCAATTGCACGGCGAGTGGCGTTAATGTGCTTGGGACACAAACTAAAGACTTTGCCGCATTCACAACAATTTGTGCGGATTTAAACAAGGTGAGCCCAAGTGACTCGCACATTCATCAATCCAGCAAATTTTCCTCAAGACTTAAAATTAGAGTCCACCCCCGCAACCTGGCACAGTTAAAGGTCAGGCAAAAGTAATGAGTCACTAAAAAAGTTTCCATCCATGAAGCAAAAGATCCATCAAGTGTGTGGCAATGATCCAATATTGATAACCTTAACCTCATCTTATTTGGAGGTGACTCATTAGGCGCGGGAGTAATGATACGTCAAGGAAAGCAATCAGGCATGCTGAGTGATGGACTGCCGGGTCCTCTGATGATGCTCATCCTGTCATGTAGTTAATCGGTAGAGTTTGAACAAAATTTGATCATTTTGAAGTTTACGGCACGTGAGCTGGAACGAGTCGGCGATAGGTCAATTATGTCGAGTGGTGAAATTCGGGTGATGGTGAGTGCGTTGACCTCACAGTGCAGGGGTCGTCGTTTTGATCCGCGTGTCCCATGCGTAGGTGGGTTTTCTTCAGTTATTCCAGTTTCCTCCCACATTCCAAAAAGCATGAGAGGAAACCGTAACTACAATGTGGCCCCACAGCAAAAAATGAGTTTGGCACCCTTGCGTTAAATTATCCCGACGTGTGACTTAGAGCATAAATTGATGTTCGTCTCTGTGATTGGCTAACAATTGGTTCTGGGTGTCCCCGCCTACTGCCTGACAACAGAACTGATAAGGCAGATCAGACTGATGGATTTGACTCTGCATGTCACTTGATTTTAAGTTTGGCTGTTATTGTGCTTTCTACTATCTTGGTTATTAAGTCATTTGCTGCCATTCCCGAACTTATTGAAATGTGACATGGAGCGCAGAATTTGTTCGGGTTCCGTTTTTTCTTGCGCGGGGAGGGGGTGTGGATCAAGCTGCGGTCAGACCTCTGGCAATGTTTTTCCCTTCCACGAGGGGGCAGCTTTGCCTTTTGTCCATGTTAGCGCTTTGTGACGGCTTCAGCTGTTGTTAAAGTGCTATATAAATCAATATGTATGTATTGTATTTTGTACAGCCACCCCCATTTCAATCTCAGATAACTCCAAACCTATATAATTTAGGAAGGAACTCTTTTTTTCTGGTGAGAGAAGAGAGTCTAAGGTGTTTTACGCTGATTTGAATGTTTATGTAGTCCTAAAACTCAATCTTTTGTGGGTTCTGCAACTTGAGTGAAAATGACAAAAACCCTGGCACTGAAGTGGACATATTTTTGCACATTGTCTGGCAAGGAACGAGTTAATTTCTTATTTATTGTTGTATGAATGATTTTGTTGTTTTGAAGTGCTCCATAAATACAGTTGAGGTGAGTTGAGTTTAGCGGTTACTATAGAGCAAGGGTGTCAAAGTCATACTTTTCCGCGGGCCACATTGTAGTCACTGTTTCCACCTGGCGGACTGTTGGAATATTTAATCCTCTCCGTATATTACACTTCAAGCGCACAACAAAATAATGAATCAGTAGTTTTCAATTTTGAAGTCAAAAATCAGGATTGTTATTGTGGTTTACATGGGACAATTTGAAATGTAGCTTCGGACTTTCGCAAGCATTGTCAATTTTCACAAGTTTGATTTGCTTTTGCGAGCCGAATAAAATGATGTGGTGGGCCAGATTTTGCCTCAGGGCCTTAATTTATACACCTGTGCTGCAGAGAGCGTTTTTCGGCTATGATTTGAGGTTGGGTCTTGAGGTTTGGTCTCAGTGGGAACGGTTGTGTAAAAATATATGGCATTATCATCCAGGGAGGGTGAGGATTAGGGTTGCAATAAATCTACAAATAAATAAACCTCGCCCATAATTGGCTCGAATTGACTTTGGCTTGGAATCATCGCCTTCACGGCGCGCCAAATGGACGCGCAAGCGTCCGCTTCTGCAAATGGGCTTATGTTAAAGGCAGCGTTCCCATGGTTACGCAGCGGCCGCTTCAATGCCGCTCTCCGGGGAGTATCCGTGAAGCTGCGGCGCTTAGCGGGAAACGATTGTGGGATGGCGGCGGGGGTGGTGAGCCGCAAGTGTTGGCTTAAAACTCAAACTGGGAAGTCGAGGTAAGATCTTGGTTGGCGTCATCTCCCCGCAGTTTGATGCGTCACTTTAGTATCCAGTATGCTTATTAAAGCTGCTGGGAGCACATCATGCTGTTTACCTTGTCAATCAAAATTGTAACCCACACTTTTCATTAACCCTTCATCAATTATTAGCATCAGGAGTCGTCACGGAACTCTTTGGCGTCGGAAATGTCGCATTCCTTTCTCCACCTGCCAGAGAACTTAATAAAAGCGGCTATTGAAATGCCATACCTGCTTACTGGTGAATTTGTTTTATATTCCACATGTCCAGATCTGTTAACGAAATACTTTGTGATAACAAATGGGATGTTCAATGGAGCTTGACCACTTTTTGTCTTTCTTTTTCAATCGTGTGCTTTGACAAACTTTTTTTTATGGAGAAAGAATATCAGCATGGTTGTCCAACCAAGCCTATCACCCCATTTAGCTTCTATGCAAAAGCGCTAATCTTCAGTGCGGTTGTCCAAAAATGTGCAGAATGGAAATTTCGTTGTTTTATTTATTTACTTATTGGGGGTGACAATAACCTGCCATTTGGTCCTTTATTTTGTTTTTTATGTGTTAGAAAAAAGAAATAGAAGGTTGTAATGCAATTGCAATTGAAAACCGCCACCCAACACGCCCATTGATCACACTCACACAATTGTCCAATTTTGCCAGGAAAGGCAATTACTCAAAACAGCAGCTATCCCCCGACAATCTATAGACATACATCATCCGGGAAAAAACACATTCATCCCAGGGTGGCAACAAAGGAGGACGTGTTGCATCATAGAGCTGATTGGATCTCAGGAGAAGGCTTGGAAACTTCCAAATCATGAATTATTTCAGAAAAAAATATAGCTGTTGATTAATTGAATTTCATTGAGTCGGTACTTGTTTTTATCCAAAGAGAAGTCATTTCCCCCCGGATTTTACTGATCTAGAAACCATTGACCCTGCCAAACTGATTTTCCTGACGTTAGCTTGATAGCATATCTTGATCACATATCTTGGACCTTTTTGACACCTAAGTCTAATTTCTGACCTGAACATTTTTAAGCAACTTCTTCTCGCCAAGCTGCCTCTGCCACAATATGAATAAAGAAGAAAAACAAGCGCTTGCGTATGTTGCCTTCTCGCACGGCGTACAGTTCTGAAGTCAATTTCACGCTCTGCTGCTTCCTCGGACAATTTAGACAGGCTGATGCCTACAGCACAACATGAAGAAGCTCTGCTTATTTATTTATTAGATTTTTTCCCTCCTTTTTTTATACGTGTGCCATTGTTCGTGCTGAATAGACACATAGGCATATACAAAGAGGAAGTGCTCAACAGCAGGGGAATTGTTTTCTTAGTCGCTCATCCAGTGTTTGTCCCACCGCGTGTCTGCACGACGACATGAAACACATTCGGTAGTGAAATGCCAATGTTAAAATGTCACCACGGAGAGAAAGAATGGCTGTGAAGGAAATGGAACAAAGCAGATCCCGTCAACACGAATGCCGTGTAACCACCTACATTGCACGTCTTTTACGTAGGCTAGCGGTTAGCACGTCTTGTCAATTGTATCAATCTGTCAATCAAAAGGGAAGTTGATTTGGAAAGTCAAATAGAGTTCACATGATTACTGAGGAACTGCTATCGCACACGTACTATTGAGGGTAAAAGTGTCAGCATGTTGTCTACTACCAAGCTAGCTATTATGTTTTGCTAATTCACCTTTAGACTACCGATTGAACATTTGATACTCCTTCTTTAAACATGTTGAACTAAGAATTTAGGGGTCCTGTATACCTATTATTATTTTAGGTAAAATAGTTTATTTGCCCAGAGCACTGTTTGAAACCAATTCATTATGACCATTGACAGTATTTTCACAACCATACGGCGCACCACATTAAGAGGCGTACTGTCAGTTACAGGTGATATGTTTGTACTTAACACATACGTACATAACATGCACTGGATTATTGGAGGCAGGCATGGTCAAATGTATCTTAAACAATGTGGTAGCATGCGTGCTAGCATGCATGCAAGCTAGCATATGTTCTTTAAAAAGGCAGACAAAAGTGAATTCAATAGTACTTTATTGAACTGTGCTCATGTCCTCATTAGTATGTACAGTGATACCTCGGTTTACGAACCCTTTGGCTGATGAACGTTTCGGTTTACGAATGTTACATTTATGAAAAATGTACCTTGGCATCCGAACTATTTTTCGGGATACACACGGAGCTGCCACAATGAGTGATGTGTCGTTCACGAACGAGCCCGTTCTCCTCAAAGAGAATGGCAGCCGGCTTGTTTTGGTCCTCTATTCCCCGCCCCCAGTCGTCGGTTAAAGCCACGTGATTGGTCAAGAACGCAGCAGTGAGGGGAGGTGGTTTAAATATTAAAGCGACAGGCAGACAACAGTGAGAGAGTTTCAACTTTTGATCAAAAGCAGAGTGTAGACTGCAAGGTTAAAATATCCCATCAATCAGGCTCCACAAATAACCCGCACAAGCCATCTGTACACTTGATGCAAAAAGCGAACCGAGCTAAACAGAACACAATTGATGAGGAACTAGGTAAAATTATTGCAGAGAAAGCACCTCCAAGGGATCATTCCTCAATATGGTGAAAGAAGAAGGTTCCATTCCTCATCAAGTATTTAATGCTGAAGAAACCGGCCACTCCATTCCATCAAGCCATCAATGATACCATATTATAATACCATAGCACATTTATTATACGTAAAATAAGGTATATTTTGTGTAGTTTTAAGGCTTAGAAAATTAGAAAGTAGAAAATTATGTTTTATGGGGACCTAGGAACGGATTATTCTCATTTTAATGGTTTCCTATGGGAAATTAATTTTTGGGAAACACACTTTTGGCCTTACACTGTCTGGGAACCAATTAAGTTCGTAAGCCAAGGTATCACTGTATCTGAAAATTTACAGCTGGGCAAGTGCTCCACCGAACACAGTAACTTCGCTCTCGTCATTGTCAGAAGCAGTTTTTTTTCACTCTTGGGAAATGATACCGGGTTTTTCAAAAGTAGTAAAAGGAGTAGACCAGAGTACCCGGAGAAACCCCTCACAGGGGCGGGGAGAACATGCCAACTCCACACAGGGAGGCCAGAGCTGGAATCAAACCCGGTACCTCTGCACTGTGCTAACCACTTGCTCACTGGGCCACCATTTTGGAGAAAATTTAACATTTTTCAGTGCGCCCTATGGTCGTGAAAATATTATTAATCACACTAAAAGTCATAGTTAGTCACAGCTTTCCCACTGTGTTTTTGTGTCGGTCAGTGTCAAAGATTATTTAAATTTTAACACTCCTAGATTAGGGTTCAGTTGAGTGTTGGGATAAGAGATTGTGGTTCGGGATTCTGTCCATCCACATCCACAATTTTCAATTTGACAAGTGTAAAACGGCCAATAGGGGGCAGTGTAGGAGTTCTTAAAGTCCCCACTTATATGGAACCTCACATCTCATTCCATTAAGCTGGAAGCTGAGAGGCATTGATTTACAAAGATCAGAGGGAGAGTACTTTGGGCTGGCGGATCAGGGAACTGTGGGGGGAGTAAAAGTGCTCTCAGTTTAAGTACGGACAATTTTGTCACAGGGGTTGCAGCAAATGACAGTGATATGATAGGACGCGATCGATATTCCAAAAATGCCGTAGATGTCCGTGAAAGAACAGCACGGAACCATTTATGGCATACTTCATACGTCGATTACCCGGTGCTTTTCCCCACACCTTTTGCATTTACTGGCACTTGGGTTTCATAAAAAATTCAGCCAAGCTAACGGAAACAATACGGACTTCCCGGTAATCAAGCCTTCTTCTTTTCCTTTCGGCTTTTCCCTTCAGGGGTCGCCACAGCGAATCAATGTCCTCCATCTATCCCGGTTTTGTGCATCCTCTTCTCTCACACCAGGAAACTGCTAAGTGGCACTATACAGTTCCATTTATCTGGCTGGTAAACTATATGTCATCTTCTTCTTTTCCTTTTGGCTTTTCCTTTCAGGGGTCGCCACAGCGAATCAGTGTCCTCCATCTAACCCGGTTTTTTGCAGCCTCTTCTCTCACACCACCTACCTTCATGTCCTCTTGACCACATCCATAAACCTCCTCTTCGGTCTTCCTCTCGCTCTCCTGCCTGGCAGTTCAAGGCTGAGCATCCTTCTCCCGATATAGTCACTCTCTCTTCTCTGGACATGTACAAACCATGTCTGGACTCTCTGACTTTCTCTCCAAAGCCTCTAATATGAGTTGTCCCTCTAATGTACTCATTCCTGATCCTATCCAACCTGGTCACTCCCAAAGAAAACCTCAACATCTTCATCTCTGCTACCTCCAGCTCCGCTTCCTGTCTTTTCTTCAGTGGCACCGTCTCCAGTCCAAACATCATGGCTGGTCTGACCACGGTTTTATACACTTTTCCTTTCATCCTAGCTGAAACCCTCCTATCACACATCACACCTGACATTTTTCTCCAGACGCTCCAGCCTGCCCGGACACGCTTCTTCACCTCTTTTCCACACTCTCCATTGCTCTGGACAGTTGACCTCAAGTACTTAAAATCCTCCACCTTCTTTATTTCTTCTCCCTGTAGCATCACTTACACTTGGATCCCTCTCATTCACACACATGTATTCCGTCTTGCTGCGACTGATCTTCATTCCTCTCCTTTCCAGGGCATATCTCCACATCTCTAGTTTGTCTGCCACCTGTTCCCTGTTCTCGCTACAGATCACAATGTCATCTGCAAACATCATGGTTCAAGGAGATTCTTGTCTAACATCGTCTGTCAGCCTGTCCATCACCATAGCAAATAAGAAGGGGCTTAGAGCTGACCCCTGGTGGGTAATCAAGTCTGGACTGTAAAAAACGGCAGTAGTCCTGAGTGATCACGACTAAGCATTGTATATGAAAAGTAGCTATAAATAAATACACACACACACACACACACACACACACACACACACACACACACACACACACACACACACACACACACACACACACACACACACACACACACACACACACACACATACATACATATGTAATGGAGTTGTGCACTAAGATTATTAAATTATGACAAATAAACACACAGAAAAACAAATAATGAAATGTGGGAATAAAAAAACTATATAAAATAACAGATAAACATACAAAGATAAATGAATACCCAAATATACAGACAAATAACAAAATAAATACATACATATGTGAATAAACAGTTATAAGTTAACTGATAAGCATACAAAATAAATAATGATCAATGAATGAATAAAAACAAATAAACAACTAACTACATAAACACATGAACAAATAAAGAGACAAATTAAAACAAATAAATCAATTCGTAAATAAATAAACAAACAAATAAATAAATACAAACACACAAATACATAAACACATAAATACATAAATAAATAGCGGGGCCTGGGGGATCATAGATTGGATGGAACAACACTTGAAATTCCATCTGTTAGCATCTGTGGCTCCCCCGGCGAAACTAAAGGTCAGTCGTTCTTTCAAGGCTTTCGATGACTCATTTCAAAAGACAAGTTTTGCTCAAACGAGATCTCTTATCGCCCCTCACATTTTGGAGCCGACCTACAGTACATCCAAGAAGCTTTTTAAGTCCCTGGCTTTTAATGTTCCGTAAACCAACAGTAGCATCATTTGGAAAACTCGAAAGCCCCGACCAGAGTCTCTTTGTCAGCATTTTGGAAACTTCCAATTGCTGGCGGCGCAGCAAGTAGCACAAAGTTTCGCTCGGTGTAAAATCATGTCACGATGCTGTTGCATACAAACGTGATAGCAGGTAAATAGTTGAATCCATCTCTCTTTTTTTTTTTTTTTCTACCGTGACCCATGTGTTGGGCTAATTCGCTATACGAACATCTTTAAACATCTTTTTGCATTGTTTTGTTTTGTTTTGTTTTGTTTTGGACTTCCTGAAATGTCATATCCCGCCTGCCTTTACCTGATGTCACATCCTATTACGTCACATCCTATCACATCACATCCTGTCCGTCTTACATAAATGCTCTCCCAGCGCGTCAATCTCTCTTCCTCTCTGCCTCTCCTCAACCGACCTCACAATGTCCCTGCTGTCTACAAG
The DNA here is from genome assembly GCF_051943395.1 of Hippocampus bargibanti. Taxonomy (NCBI): domain Eukaryota; kingdom Metazoa; phylum Chordata; class Actinopteri; order Syngnathiformes; family Syngnathidae; genus Hippocampus; species Hippocampus bargibanti. The sequence goes on along the minus strand of NC_142735.1, from coordinate 22,863,497 downwards.
ATTAAAATAACTTGTTCTGTTCAACACCTGGCTTCCTGCTGATTTCACCATCCCACTTCTAACACCCTGAAAAGCGATGAACCAGGAACAAACGATCACTTTTAACCCATCACCATGTTTGACAAAATCATATTGGATCCATATCAGGTGCGCTCTCAAAGATCGGGAAAGCTCTTTTGGCAAGAACTGGCTGACAGTGATTTCATTTGTCAAAGTAGATAAATCATCCACGTTGAGCGTGTCTCTCGTGCCGCCCTGATTCAATTTGCAACCCTCCGGTTGTGCAAGAAGACGCGTTTACTTTGAAGGTTACACCATCTCAGCATTTCAATTAGTCGTTTTGCTTTTTTTTAAGGAGTAGGTGTGAGGGAGGGGCAGTCACGCAGGTTTTTGCCATTTGAGGTGGCTTATTATGAGAATCAGGGGGGGGACCAAAAACGCACCAGTAACCAACCACTCCAACGATAAAACGACAAACCATGGTTACCATGGTAATAGATCGAAGCGCTGCGGACCATTGATCGAATGACTCATTCTTTTTCTTCTTCATTTTTCTGATTTACTGGTTGAAAAGCCGCACGTTTTGTGAAGGATCTGATTGACTCAATGTGTTGGGTCGCAACCATCGGGTTGGAAAAGGGTCTCGGTGAAAGTGTTGTTTTTTTTCCAGACGATTAAAATCCAAATAAAGAACACTCTGAGAGTCGGAAGGCGACGACATGGGGGGCACCTGATGCGTGCCCGGTTGCTTTCGGAGGAAAGAGCAAGGGTGGCGGGCGTCTCGTCTGACAAAAAGGAGGACAGGAGCTGTCATCTGAAAAACAATTTGTGCTGGAGACGCAGAGCTGAAAGCTAGATTTTGAAGCCTGCCTTCAAATTGCTTTTGTGCATCCGGGTGGCTTTTTTAAATAATGCAGTCGGTTAAAAGCTTTCTGAAAATCACTATGCTCATATGACAGAGAAAGCGGAGATTGCAATTTTTTTTTGCAATATGTTGACTTTTTCTTGCCTTTGACTGAGGAGTCATTACGAAACCTTCTATCAAATGCTCTTTTCTTTTTTTTGTGAACACTCATTTGAAGGATTGTTTTGTTTCAAAGGGAGTGATAATTTGACCCTTGCTTTCTGACAAATATTTGATCATTTAGTGCGGGAGTGTCTTTTCTTTTTTCTTTTTTTGTCGCCGATCATATTATAATTCGCGCCTCCCTTAGAACAATAATCCCCAACCTCTGGGCCGTGGGTCATTTGGTACTCGGCCACAGAGAAAAAGAATACATAACTTTCATGTATTCCATTTTATTCATTTCTGAAATCAGTTTTATTCGTTTTGGAATCAGAATTTTTTTGTTTAGAAAAATCACCGGATTGTCTGTCTACAATACAGTAAAGTCTCGTTATATCGATATTCAAGGGAGTCCGAAAAAATATCGCTATAACCGGGACTATCGATATATCCGACCCTGTTTGCATGTAATTTCCTCCGTGCGTGCATAGAAATAGTATCGATATAACCGGGACTATCGATATATCCGATATCGATATAACGAGACTTTACTGTATGTCACTCTTAAGGCTGGTCAAGGAGTGCTTCTCGCTCACGTGATAGATTACTCCTAAAATGAAACCCAGAAGCTGCATCATGCGGCGATGATGAGTTGTGTTTTTTCATGCACTTTGTATTTGCTGTGTATCTTATTTCGAAGGTACCTTTAAGCGCTACCACAGCCAATCTTACCTCATTCACTGCCAGACGATGTGCAAAAATGTGTCCACTCCAGTGCCAAGGCTTTTGTCATTGTCACTCGAATTCCAGCCCCCGCAGAATATTGAATTTTAGGACTACAAAAACATTCAATGTAATGTAAAAAACCTTAGACTCTCTACTTTCATCACAAACAAAAAGAGTTACAGTATTTTCTAAATTATATGGGTCTGGAGTTATACGAGCTTGAAATGAGGGTGGCTGTCCAAAATACAATGCAATATACACATTGGTTTATATAGTGCAGGGGTGTCAAAGTCATTTTTTGCCGCGGGCCACATTATAGTTATGGTTTCTTCTCGAGGGCCGTTATGAATTTGGGGAACCCATTAGAATGTTTAAATCCCTTCAAATATTACATATAGAGCACACAGCAAATTAATGAATAACTCGTTTTCAAATCTGAAGTCAAGAATAATTACTTTTATTGTGGTTGACATCCAAAAATATGAAATTTTGACTCAGATTTTAGCAATCATCATGGAATTTAACAAGTTTGATTGGCTTTCGTGGGCCGAAAAAAATGATGTGGCGGGCCGGATTTGGCCCGCGGGCCTTGACTTTGACACCTGTGATATAGTGCTTTAACAACAGCTGAAGCTGTAACAAAGCGCTAACATGGAAAAAAGGTAAATGCTGCCCCCGTGTAGAAAGGAAAAAAAAACATTACCACAGGACGTGGCCGGCGCTTAATCGTCACCCATGTAAGAAAAAAAACCAAACCCGAACAAATTCGGGAATGGCGCTCTATGTCATATTCCAGAATAAATTTGTGAATGGGTTTAAAAGCGTCTTGTGGCCAGATAGGTTTTCATATCATATTATTTGTGTTTATAAATCACACATTTAAGGTCGGTCCCTAAATATATTGTCTGACATTGACATCGGTCTGTGGGGAAAAAAGTTTTGAGGAGGGCCGCTGCCATGTTTTTTTTTTTCAATTATTTTTTTCAGCAACTGTAATATGGTGTTTGGTGACAAAAAATGATTCCATATGTGACTGATTTATTTCATGTGAAAACTTGGTCCAGATTTTGGCAAACATTCCGGAAGTTGTCATTTTGGATTTGCTTTTGCGGGCCACTTAACTCATTCATTGCCAGACCATGTGCAAAAATGTGTCCACTCCAGTGCCAGGGTTTTTGTCATTTTCACTCAAATTGCAGGACCCACGGAATATTCAGTTTTAGGACAACATGAACATTCAATTCAGCATAAGAAAACTGAGACTCTCTTCTTTCATCAGAAAACAGTTAATTCCCAAGTTATATGGGTCTGGCGTTATCTGAGCTTGAAATGGGGGTGGCTCTACAAAAGGCAAATGCTGGGAGGAAAAATACATTGCCCCCCGCAAGAAAAAACAAAACTTGAACAAATTTCGGAATGGCGCTCCACGTCATGTTTTTCAATTCCCAAATAAATTTGGGAATGGCAGTGAATGAGTTTAAACGAGGCCTTGAATTTGACACCTGAGATCATGTGATTCCTAAACCCAGTAAATCGCCGACCTCTGCATCCTCTCAAAAGAAAACAATACAGCATTCTGATCGGGCGAAGACGTTTTAAAATTCAAGCTAAATCTTCCTGGTTTCCCCGCATGAGGTTTGCTCGGGCCAACACCCGCGTCAATCCGTCACCTCTGCCTTCATTCGTCGTACCGATGAGTCATCAGAGGAGCTTGTTTGCATGGTCGTGCATTAACCGCTATTAGTTTAGTTTGTTTACCTTCGCCCCCTTCTGCCTGCCCGAACGTGTCGTTTGATCGGCAAAACGCAGAAGTTCACCCCCGCCAGACACCGACCTGCCAAAATGATGGATCGGGTCTTCCAAATTGGTTTGTTGATCTATCGTCACGCCTCGGTTTGTCCTTGCCGTCAGAGTGGATATTGGCATTTGCCACTCACAAGGCCACGCCGTACGTCCTTCACCCTCACGGCACCGCCCCTGCCATAACCGCCAATTAGTCAAAGGAGCTTTTGGAATAATTAATGCTCGGCATCGTGGTTTTGACTTTGTGAAAGTGAGGCGAGCAGGAGTGGGTCAGGCAGCGAGGGTCCGGATCAATGTTATTTTTTTCCTGGTTAACCTCAACGAGGAATTTGTACTTTGGCGTGAGGTGAAACCTTTTATTGCCTTTTTAATGTGTTTTTTTTTTTATAGCTGACTGCAAAAGAGCGTTTTGGAGTACAGTGATACCTCAGCTTACAAACTTAATTGGTTCCCAGAAAGTGCGTGTAAGGTGAAAAGTTTGTCTTCCAAACATTTATTTCCCACAAGAAACCATTAAAATGAGAATAATCCGTTCCCAGGTGCCAGTAAAACCTAATTTTCTCTTAAATAAGCCTTAAAACTACACAAAATATACCTTATTTTATGTATAATAAATGTGCTATTTTATTGTAGTTAAAGAAATAAACTGTACTGTATAATAAAGTTGTTTTATTTACCTTTGTAATGGTCGTTGATGTAGTTGGCTCTTGATGATATCCGAGTGAAGTTGCCGTGCTTTCTCGGCAATAATACCCTCACTCACACGGTCCCCTGCTAACTGCTTTTCGTTAATCCAAATCAACAGAAGTGTTTCAACCTCTTCTATTGCCTGAGACCGTTGCTTAGACAACACAGAAACACCCTTAGCCACACACGCACCCTGAATAGCTTCCTTGTTCTTTAGGATTGTAGCAATGGTCGGCGTAGCGTAATGTTACTGGGACACTAAATTACACAAACACACGCCTCGTTCGTGTTTTTCGATGATCTCCTCCTTCTGCTTGACCGTAATTTTCTTTTGTGTCTTCTTCGGCTTAACACTAGCCTGTAGTGGGGTCTTTTTTTGGTCCCATAATAGCACTGTAAAGTGTCTTTGAGAGCTTTGAAAGGCGCTTGAAAATAAAATATAATTATTATTATTATTAAAAATACTCCACACGATAACAAACCACATCCGCATTCAAAGAAAAGGGTTGACGAAAACTAGTCCGCCAGCCACCAGTTGTGTGGTTTGGTTCATCCGCTGAAAACTAGTTCATCGGCCAAGACTATATGCTCACGAATTTAATGTTCGTGAGGTGAAAAGTTCATGAACGTTAGTCAGCTGAGGTATCACTGGACTGGGTTGTGTCAATGATTGTCACAGCGACAGACGCACCCACCTTGACTATCGGGCTCATTGATCAACCATGGAACTGACAATCCTAGCAACCTGGCCTAATAAATCCGCCGGCACTCAGCAAGCGCATAAAAAACTGATCAGCGGCTGCACAGTGAAAAATAAACCGACCGTCAAATCATTCGGCTGACAAAACAAGTGGCTGAGGGGAAACCAAACAACAAGGCACGCAAATCAAAATGGTGGGCAGAGACGACGCGTACGACACTGTGAGGCTCACATTGTTGTTGAAGTACATTGTTGTTGAGTTTCAAGTAGCCGGGCTGTTTCTCATCTCGAGCAGATGAAATATTCAAGAGGGACGGCTTGTGCGACGGGATTGACCTCCTGAGCCAAACCGCAACCACCGTTATTACAGTCCTGATATGAGCATATGCACTCCAAATATGAAACATTACTACAGTGTATTCATGTGGAATAAAATAAATAAATACACATTTTAAATGAATCGCCTTTTATCTTGCCGCCTTATGTAACGGTTGCGTTATCGAGCCCATTGGCATGACAGAACACAAACGTTGAGCAGTTAGGTGCGATTGATGGCAGTGCCTTGATAGCCTCTTCTTCGACATGCCGATAAACTCGGTAAAAGGCTTTGTGCAGAACTGAGTTTGTATGGCAACTTTGTTTTTGTTTTGTTTTAATTAATTAACCTATTCACTGCAGGGTTTTTGTCATTTTCACTCAAATTGCAGGACTCATAGAACATTTAGTTTTCGGACTACATAAACATTCAATGCAGCATTAGAAACCTTAGACTCTCTTCTTTCATCAGAATAAAAATAATTCCAAAGTGATATGGGTCTGGAGTTACCTGAGCTCTAAATGGGGGCGGCTCTACAAAATAAAATGCAATCCATACATATTGATTTGTATAGCGCTTTATCAACAGCTTCAGCTGCTAAAATGGACAAAAGCCAAATGCCGCTCCCTTGTGCAAGGGAAAAACATTGCCAGAGGTCTGACCCACGCTTTATTTGAACCCACCGCAAGAAAAAAACAAAACCCGAACAAATTTGGGAGTGGCGCCCCACGTCACACTTCAATTCCTGAATAAGTTCGGTAATGGCAGCGAATGAGTTAACATATTTAAAGTAAATAACTAATATAATCATCATATGCAGTTTATCTAGGGTTTGTATTTCACATTGCATTCTGTGCTGTTGACATTTCTTTTTTTGAAACATTTATTTTTGTGCATGCAATACTTTCTATTTCTTTTCTAAACCCCCTTACCCTCCTACACCTTCGATTATGCTGCTGTGAATTGCAAATTTCCCTGTTGTGGTATTATTCATGTTTTTTTATTCTTTATTCTTGTTAATATAATCTGCAATTGGCTACTCACCGGTTCAGGGTGTCCTTCCCTTGCCTCATGCCCAAAGACACCTGGAATAGCGACACAACCTTCACCCGAGCTACTCTATTCAGGGATCCGAAAAGAGACGAATGAAAGTTTTAGTCATGTACTTTTGAATTTATTTACTTACTTTTTTGTTTGCTTGTTTATTTATTAATTTCTTAATTTATTTTGGTCAAATACGGTTTTAATGTTTAAAATGTTGCTATATTCTCCTGCGTTAAATGCTTGTTCGGTGTTTTTGCCACTGAGCAAATCCCTGCTGTAATGTCCTTTTGCAATATCGCCACAATTCTGATAACCATGATTGTTCCTGCTTGCTGTAATTAGGATCTGATATTTTCACAGCGCAGTCCCGCAGTTTATTTTTCTTTCTTTTTTTGAGGGGCGTCAATTTGACTCCCTATGGCGATCGTTCATCTGTCCGAGAAAACAGACCAAATAATATGATTCCATTTTCTCCAGCAAAAGCCTCATAGATGGTTGAGATATAGCGCTTGTTTTCAGTATCATTATCCAACACTCAAAAGTGGCGTCACATCTCCAGAGATAGGAAAAGTATGTGTTTCTTTAATGAACTTCAAATAATCACTGCTGCTCGCTCTGTGTTTTCAACCACAGGCAAGTTCCAGATAAAATGGGGATTTAGAATTAGTGTGGGTAATTATGAGGATGATGGTACTTTTTTGTGAGGGCTGGAGGGTCTTTTTCAATGCGTAGATTTTTTTTTTAAACTCAAATATACGCGGTAAACGAAGCACAATGAAAACATGTCATTTTACTTTCAAAGTGACTGGGAGGCAAACGGCTCCTTATGAAACTTTGATTCCAAGCGGCGGGCGTTAATCCCCCTCTTCGTAACTCCTTTGAACCCTCCCCATGCTCTTAAAGGAGCATTAATCGATAATGAACTCAATCGAGCCACATTAGATCCCCATCTGGGATATACTATTTATGAATGCCGCCACACCCTTTCTCCCCACTCCCACTGCGTAAATCTATAACGTGAAAAGCTCTAAGAGAGAGACAGAGACAGACACTTTCAGCTCAATAGCTAGCTTGCGAGCTGACTATGTCTCTGTCTCTCTCTCATAGTGAGATACAGGCAGCTTGCAAACTAGCTAGCGAGCTGACTAAATTAAACCGGTAACTAGCTAGCTTGCTACCTAGATAGCTTTTTAATTTACTTTCTTCCCCTCCCCCAACAAAACAAAAATACTCTTTTGCACACTTTTATTATTATTATTATTATTATTATTATTATTTTCATTTGAAAACCAATATGCCAACATTTTAAATTTTGAACAAAATAATAAAAAACAGTGCATTTTGTTCAACCTTGACGAAAGAACGTTTGCTTTTGTCAGAATAAAAAAAAATACTTTTTAATTATTATTATTATTATTATTATTATTATTATTATTATTATTATTACTATTTTAGTAACCTTAAAGTCAAGTTAAAGTTTGAAAGTGCAGGTAACCTAGAAATAACGGATTAAACGCAAATTGGTAAGAAACTGTATGTCGTCTGACAATATAACAGTGAATCAAACGATTCATATTAATGCTGTACCGATGAGCTTTGAGAAGAGTTCAGATGATTATTATAAATCCAAAAGGCAGGGCTGCTCCAAAGAGGCATTCAAGTGCTCTCGTGTGGGGTTCATCATAATGCATCGAAGAACAGTATACAGGATGTCTGTGTGTATGTCTTATACTGCCGCCAAGTGGTCAAGGCAGGCACACTAACAGAAGCAGAAATCTATTAATAATGATAATAATAATAATAATAATAATAATAATAATAATAAGAAGAAGAAGAAGAAGAAGAATAATAATAATAATAATAATACATTTCATTTATAAGCGACAAAAAAGCCAAAAAAAACGAATTAAATATCTTGGGGTGCTATTTTCTACTTTAATTAAAATACATTATTTAGATTTTTTTTTTACAAGGATTACAGTAATATCATCTTATAAAACCGTCAAATATATGTACACATATGAATAAACATTACAAAAACACTGCAGATCTTTTGTGAAATCAGTCCCGAAGCTTTCTGTCACACCTGTAGTTCAGCATATTTTTCGCAAAAAAATATAAGGTAAAAGGTAAGTTAATACACAAAGAAATAAATGGATGAATAAATAAATGGATAAATAAACAAAAAATTATAAATAAATAAACACATAGATAGATAAATAAATAAAAACAAATTAATAGATAAATAAATCACTAAATAAATAAATGGATAAATAGTAACTGACTAAATAAACAAACAAATGGATAAATAAGTACATCAACACTCAACACAATAAATATGTGGATAAATAAATACATAATACATGAAAATAAATAAAAAAATAAATACATAAATAAATAAATGATCCAATGTAAGACAATGAACGGGCACGCCGCTTTTCGATGGAGCTTCTGTGTTGGCTCCATTTTTACCCCATGAGGCTCGCCGTTATCATTCTTTCAATTCTTGCGTCGGCTTTGTGTCCCTCTTCCAGAGAGCATTTTCTGACAGGAAGTATTACCGCCATTACAGATCACTTGATATCCCTGTCAAAAGAATCCGACTGATCACATGGCGGGACAGGAAGTGCGGCGCCAGCTCTGGGACAGTCAAATGGCTTGAAATAATAGGGTGCGCGCCAGGGACCTTGACAGATAACTCTGTGGAGGCTGACAATGGATGGCGCAACTAGCCGGAAATGGCTTTGTCTCGCAGCCATCGCCTCCTTTCAACTGCATGGCGTTGTGGACAAATATCCAATGGATCAAATGCCCCCCACGTGCGTGCATGCACGCGACCATTCCTAGTTGGACTTTTAATAAGAAATCAATCTCATTGGAATCACAACATCCATCCAAACAAGCAGTTTACATAGAACAAAACAAAACACGAATGCATCATTAAATCTTCATGCTGGCTTTTTTTGGGATAGCAGAGGCGACGGTGCTCTCTTGTACAAGGTTGTCAAACTATTTTTTTACGGTGGGCCACATTGTAGTTACGGTTTTCTCCCGGGGGGGAGGGGGTCGGCGTTATGAATTTGCGGAAGCCATTAGAATGTTTAATCCCTCCACGTATTACATATAGAGCGCACAACAAATAAATGAATAATTATTTTTCAAATCAGAAGTCAAGTATGACTGTTTTTGTGGTTTCAATGGGACAATTTGAAAATTTGCTTTGAACTTTTGCAAGCATCATGAGATTTCATAAATTGGATTTGCTTTCGTGGGCCAAATAAAATGATGCGCCGTGCCAGATTTGGCCCCTGGGCCTTGGCTTTGACACCTGTGCTCTCAGAGGTGAACACCATTCAAAATTTGACGGAATTGTTTCGTTTTGAATGTATACTTGGGTACATTCTGGGTGAGATAAAACAGTGCACAATTTCTTTTGACAATCTTCACGGCAAAGTTTGTCCAAGGTGTCCTGCACGGGTGCACAGTAGCTCTCTTATGAGTGCAGGATTATTATTTTACTTTTTGGATTTTTTGTGCGTGTGTGTCGGGGGGAGGGGTTGAGCACATACCTCATTTAACATTTTGGGCTCCCTGGTGGTCCACAGGATTCAATTTGCCACAGGATTGTAATTTGCCTTTGGAATTCCCGGCGTACGTTAAAAAATTATGACCTCCTGCCACTGTTTTCAAAGCAATATTTACAACTAGTCCGCTCTGATACACACCCGTGATTTCCTAGCACTTTGGAGTAGAATACTTGATCAACAATTGTTTCTGGCAAACAAAAAGACAATAATGCTTACCAATCTTGCGCTGCGGGCCGTTGATTTCCGTTGAGGGTTTCGAGGGTGTCGTGAGTGAACGGATTGTTGAATGCTTCTCCAACGGGAAAGAAAATACACGCTTGATTGAGTACCTCATCGATCATAAGTCTTTACGCCCCCCGTCTGTGGTGGCAAAATGTCCTACCGTGTGTGGGTGTTTGCCCCCTCCCACTCGTCTCTCTGCCATGGCAAAGAAAATACCACCTACAGTCCAGTACGGTTTGACCTTCAGCTCGCGCGCACTTCTTGTCGGACCCCTCGGCTAAATCCGATAAATTAAAAAAATGCCAGCCGCTGGTTTCAGGGTAGAATCAGCGGTTTGCGGCGGGGCTTGATTACATTTTATCTCGGTTTCATAAAACATTTAGACAAAGCAATTAAAGAGGCCTGCTGCCTGCAGCCGCTGGCGCTCGATCCATCATGATGTCAAGGAGGCTTCGCACGCAGTGACGCTAATGCGGTCGATATGTTGCTTTGTTGGTCTATGTTGAGTCGGGTCTGCAGTTTTGGGGAAGCCGAGGGGGCGGTTGAGTGAGGGCGCGAGCATCCCTCAGGTCCATGATCAAAATACTCTGGCAATGTTTTTTTCTTTCCACAAGGGGGCAGAATTTCCCTTTTTTCCACGTTAGTGCTTTATTCCAGCTTCAGCTGTTGTTATAGCCCTAAGCAAACCAATATGTATGTATTGCATTGTATTTTGGACAGCCGCCCTCATTTCAAGCCCATATAACTCCAGAGCCATATCATTGTCATTCACTGCCATTCCCGTTTTTATTCGGGTTTTTGTTTTCCTTGCAGATCAAGCTCTGGCAATGTTTTTCCCTCACACAAGGAGGCAGCATTTGCATTTTGTTCAGCCGCCCTCATTTCAAGCTCATAACTCCAGACCCATATAATTTAGGAATTAACACATTTTTTGGATGAAAGAAGAGAGTGTAAGGTTTCTTATGCTGATTTGAATGTTTCTGTAGTCCTAAAACTGAATATTCTGTGGGTTCTGCAATTTAAGTGAAAATGACAAAAACCCTGGCAAGGAATGAGTTAGTAACTACTCATTGTCCTTTTCAATCTGAAAATGAAATTTTAATCCCATTTTGGAGTCAGAATAAATCCTGCTTCCTCTTCACTGGCCTTATGCCCCCTTCATTGATTTACAAATGAAACATGTATTATTAATGGTTTTTTTTTTAATACAATCATGCGCAAGCACGTGAGTGCTATTATCCCGGGTTTATTATTAGTTACGATTCTCCAATGTATTCATGTTTAATCTGATATTAATGGACATTGAGGCAGTTGTTTGTTGTCCAAATGCTAACTCAGCAATTTTTATGACAAGACCTGTTGGCAGTGTCGCTAAATTTAAATGGGAAACAGTTGACGCTTGAGATGCATGCTATCATTGTGTTGTTTTACAACCTTGACGACCGTATTTTCCAGTGTGCAGTGAGACCTCAATTTACAAACTTAATTGGTTCCCAGACAGAGTGTGTAAGGCGAAAAGTGTGTATCTCAAAAAAAGATTTCCCATAGGAAACCATTAAAATGGGAATAATCAGTTCCCGGGTTTCCATAAAATATACTTTTCAATTAAATAAGCTTTAAAACTACACACAACATACCTTATTCTATGTATAATAAATGTGCCATTGTATTGTAATTAAAGAAATACACTGCATTGTATCATAAAGTCACTTTATTTAAATTTGTGATGGTCATTTATGGCTTGATGGAATGGCGTTGGAGGTCGAAGGTCAAAGGGAATTGCTGTTTGGAAAGAGAGGCGCATGACATGAGGACTGTAATTAAAGAAATAAAGTTTTAGTTACCTTTTTGATGGTCATTGATGGCTTATCGAAGGAGAGTCACCTTCCATAAGGACTGTTGGTAACTTAACCTCTGGTGCTGTTCGGTCGTGTGCTTCCGCCGAAGATCGCTGTGCCAGCCGTGGTGGGTGTGTATTATGAAAATAGTGCTTATTATAAGGTTTAAATAAATTTGGTAAAAAGGTAAAAAAAATGGTAAATTTGACGTTTGTAAGACGAAAAGTTTGTAAGATAAGGTGTTTGTAAGTTGAGGTCTCACTGTATAAGGTGCACCGGGGTATAAGGCCTAATGAATGGTGCAAACCTTTTCCATATATAAAGTGCACCGGAGTATAGGGCGTACATTAAATGACTGAAAGAGGTTTTCCAAATATAATACATAGCTTTTTTTCAAATATAATGCACACCAAATTATAAGGTGCTACAGTAGAGGCTGGGGTTACACACTACTTTTTCAGGGAGAAAATGAGTCGTGGCAGCTGACAGTCATTGCGAGACCTGTTGTGGCTCAATATTACTTCACATATAAGGCACACCTGAGTATAAGGGGCAGAAGAAAATCAAGGCTTTTGGGTGTTCCGTATACACCAGAAAATACTTTTTTTTTAAATTACTCCAGTAGATATGCGTCATTGTTAAGTGAGTCCCTTGGTAGTGTAGTGGTTCACATAGCTGACTTCCAATCCAGGGGCACGGTTACGGTATTTTGGTGCAAATCTGGCAAACCTGTTTCAAGATCCTGCTGGCCTTTATAACATATCTACAAACAAGGCTTGGGAGTTCATTTTTCATCAAGGAAATGGCATTGACACGTAACCTATTTGTTTATCTTATTGATCATGTAAAAGTGATGAAGGTGAGTCATTTTGATGGAAGAATTTGCTGTTTGCTCATGCGACTTTGTATTTCTTTTTCCCCAACCGCAGCCAGAGTCTGAAACGGGTAAAAAAAAATGGCTTTCATATTCAATATCTGTCAGGGAAATAAATAAATTACCTCCACACTTTCTTGAAAACAAACAGCTGTCAAGAAGTTCCTCCAGAAGCACCTCACACGCTTCTTTGGCGCTGGAAATCCCATGGAAGACAGTTCTTTTTTTGAGGATGGTGTTTTTTTTTCACGTGTGTTTTAGAGCCACATTAAGCTAAGTAGATACCAAAAGATTCACAGTCATGTCCAGGAAGGCTCCAGTTCGGTTTCTTATCTGGCGCTAAAACGAATTGTGAAGCATTTCCATTTTTCATTCAGACATGATGCCAACCGCGCCCTCGCTACCCAGCTTGTGCCTCGAGGCAATTCTTTTGAGATTCGCTCAGACTGTTTTCTCTTGAGGGGTACACAGTTGGGTCTGCACCGTGTGTGTTTACGCCGGTCGCAGAGGGTGGCGTCTTGAATTGCGTATTGTCTACATTCATGCGTTGTTCGTTTTCACGACCTGGCTTGCAGTGGATGTGTGCGTTTAATCTTGGGATGTCGTTGGTAAACGCTGAAGGTGAGCACTATGGCAACGGTCTGATACAAGTTACTGTAATGAGAATTTCGGTAACAATAAAACTTACAAACACTCTCTTATGAGAATTTGACATTTTTTGTACAAATTCTAGTTAGCATTACAGAAGTTAACATTTTCTATTTTCTTTTGCGGGTCAGTATGGGATGATTCACTGATCAATGGAACATGCCAAGGGTTTTATTAAACGATATACGCCAGGGGTGTCAAATTCATTTTAGTCGCAGGCCAATTTGGAGTGATGTCTTTCCTCAAAGGGCTGTTATGACAGTGACACCATGAAATGACGACCTGAGCGCAACAAAATAATAGATTACTTGTTTTGAAATCACTCAAGTCAATTTGTCCAATTATTGTCCAGGGGATCGAGCGCAAACTGGGTTACAATGTGATTGCAAAATCTCAATGTTATTTATTACACGTGACAATTTAACATTTTCTTGTCACCAGGTTCCACTGTACCTAATTTGACCATCGTATTCTTGAAAACTGTGCAACGTAAACGTGCTAGTTGCCATAATTTTATGGCAATTAAACATCAGCTAATTGCACGGCTTTACACATTAACACAATTATGTATGATGTAGAGTGATCCCCGGATTATTTAGACAACAGCGTCACTTCAGAAGCGACGATTAAAGCGACCCGAAGCATTTACTGCTTGTCCAACTCGAGGGGTGAGTGAGGTTGTTTGTGCGCTCTCATCTCAATTATCTCTGCTTTGATTATTTATTTATCCCCTGTCAAGTGATGCAAATTAGCATCTAGCAGACAGCGCAGTGATTGCTTCAAAACAGTCAAGTACCATATTTGTTTTGCCTGAAAATTTGGATTTTCGGCAATTATCTCTTAATTGCGCCATATACAAAGATTATTACAGTGTGCCGGGCTTTTTTGGATTCATGTGTCCAGGTTGGCCTCATGCGCTGTTTACAAAATTCCGCAAAGGCCTTTTTCTTTTTGTTTTGTTTTGTAATGTGCTGTGACTTTTTGGGCATGTCGAGTGTGTGCCTTGAGTCATCATAGATTGGGAAAACGGTGCCTTAAAAAAACACCGCAAATGTGTTTTGCCAAAGGTGAGATTGATTTCACCACGATCATATTTGCGCGTTTATCCTCAGCGACGACTGGCATTTCATCCCTCGGGCGGCTAACGGCGTAATTACAGGATGATTTGAGCGACGTCCGTTCCGACGTGCTCTCGGCAGTCGTCGGCGAGATCCGTGCCACCGCCCATTATTGCAATTTACCGTGCATGTGTGATTACAGCCGCTCGTCCTGGTGTCGTTTATCTGGATTGCCCACGACTACGTGCTGACATTATGAAAAGATTCTGGATTAGTTCTGCCATCGGAAGAAGGCGACTTCCTTGGAAATACACAGACAAATCGCGCAGTGTGTTGACAGAGCATTTAAAGTGCCATCGATCGCTGCGGGCTGCTATCAATCGCTCTCCTGGAGCTATAGCGGCAATGGATAGATTATGTAGGTTGACTTAGCACTGTCTTGATAGAAGTCCATGACACACAATGTGTGACTCCAGTTGTACATTCCAGATATTGATCTTCAGGATGGGAGGGAGCGGCATTAAATTGTACGTTGCGTTTGGGTACCGGGTCTGCATCAACTCCTGACCTCAGCGCAGATGACAAGGTGTTGCTATGGCGACGCTTAGCTGAGACTCCATTGCGGCTTATCTGTGGAGAGTTTATGCAACAAAAAATAATAATAACAATAATAATAATAATATGAATAAAGTATGTTTTCAAATGCAGATCCCATGTTGGAAATGTAGCTGAGTTTCATCTAAATTGACATTTTGCGTCTTAGCTCACTCGGAAAATGAAAAGTGATAGCAAATTTAAACATCTCTCCCTGACTCTTCTGAACTCATTTTAAGTCCCAACAAATAAACTGCAAATGGACCCAACAAAGAAATCCAGGAATTTAAAAACCCGGCAATTAAAAAGGAGTTAACCACCGTTTCATTATCATGAAGTTGTCAGGAATAATTGCTGACAAGTAGTGACACCTAACGTTGTCTTCATTCCTTATGTATGTGACACTCACACCACACCCCTTGCCCCCATGCAAAGTACGCAAACAAACACAATTAACCATTATGGTAATGCATCATTAAAATTCTGCTAAAACGATGAAGCCCTCATTTTTTTGTATGTGTAACTTCCGGCAGTATGGTAATTTTAACATTTACTGCTCACCCAACACCCCCCCCCCCCCCCCCACCTGTTTCCTGGTTCTATTCTCCTCCACTTGAAAGCACCGCAGCCATTCGAAAGACAAAAGCAGCGGTCACACATTTTCAAAAGATATGCAAATAGGCGCAAGAGGCTTTAATCAATATGATATTTATAATTTTGTCTATGTTGGAGAGATTATCAAATAGGGCAAACGGGTTGTGGTGATATTCATTTTCATATAAAGTCCAAGAAATGAACGTTAGACAAACTGTTCCATGACAGATCTGTAATGTCCCCACAAAGCACACTAAGAATGTGAAGTTTGAAGGGGAATGTTGCTTTTCACGAATAAATTGTAGACTGTTTCAGCAATATCGCGCCACTCATCCAAATAAATGTTTTTCGGAAATTTCTGCCTGAACTATCCGTCTCTGTTCCACGTCTTTACCCAGACTAAAAATAAAGCTGAATCGCATCCCGGGGAAGGTCAGTATGGATTAGGAAGCACCACAAGCTCACCCACCCCCCTGTGGAAACAGACTTGTTTGTTGTTCCACCCGATGTCGGATCAAGAATTCGTGAGGGGAAACGGCTCTCTCAGCAGGACCGGCGTTCCTGTCAATGATAAGCCGACGTTGCTGTTTTCAGCCTCAGTCTGTTGTCTTTCAAGACAAACTGAAATCAGAAACATATGAATTATGCCTTCCCTTTAGAATCCTAGCATATTTTGCTTTGTTTTGGGATAATTAACTTTGGTTAGAATTTTGCCATAGGCGGCCAGGTCGTCAAGTGGTTAGCACTCCGGCTTCACAGTGCAGAGGTCGCCGGTTCGCGTCCCGGTCCGGCCTCCCTGTGTGGAGTTTGCATGTTCTCCCCGGGCCGTGTGGGCTTTCTCCGGGTCCTCGGTTTCCTCCCACATTCCAAAAACACTCATGGAAGGCAGATTTACCACTCCAAATTGTACCTAGGTCTGAGTGTGAGAGTGACTGTTGTATGTCTTTGTGTGCCCTGCGATTGGCTGGCAACCAATTCAGGGTGTCCCCTGCCTCGTGCCCGAAGACAGCTGAGGTAGGCTCCAGCATCCCCCACGACCCGAATGAGGAATAAGCGGTACGGAAAATGGGTGGATGGATAGAATTTTGCCATTTAGATTTTCCTGCCGTTAACTTACTAAGTCACAAAACATGAACCCAACAAGACCATTTTTTTTCATCGTGAAAAGATTGGAACTCAAAAAAAAAAAAAAAAAATTGAAAAGGCCCAAATGTCAAATCATTTTCGCAGAGCTGTCGGTTAATTATGGCGTTCTGTAATTGCAGATCTTTGAGACAGGCCAATTATCAGATTGAAGTGAAAGCTTGTTGGCTTCTACGTGACACCGCACACCTTTTCTTGCTCGCTTGCCACCGCTGTCATCAAAGTCACATCTGATCACGTCATATTTTCTGCAAGATAGAGAACGGGGTCAAAAGGAGGCCCAAGTCTGAAATTATGATTTGGGATTGTGGTCTGTGAAGCAAACGCAAAGCATTGTGGGAACAGGAATGAGAGCACATGCAGAGCAATACGCAACCCGTCATTGTCTCTCTAAAACAGCCGATTACACACACACACACACACACACACACACACACACACACACACACACACACACACACACACACGCACACACACACACACCCTGTCGTTATCTTCACCAAGCACCGTCACCTCAGTCACTAACGTAACCAAATGACGAGTCTCACACCGCCGAAATTTGCGCTGCTCTGTTGCCATCTTTCTGAAAACAAACTTTACGTCTCGTATCTCACTCACTCGGCTGAATATTGAGGAATTTAGCCTTACAATGAGTACTTTTGGAACCAGTCTCTTCCCTGAAAATCTCGTTTGAACTCTTAAAACTAAATATGGAGTGTGAAGTCTGTATATTCGACGTTGTGTTGAGTCTTTATTATATCTTATAGAAAACTAAAGAACCTGTGAGAAAAGAGGGCTGGTATCGAAATGGACAGATCCCCTCAATACTGAACAACCAATTTTGCACGGCACGATTGACAAAGTGCCTCTCCATCGTCACCATTTTCCAGCAACTGGATCACGCTGCCAACCTCCACAACATCACCCAACAATCAAATCTTTGCTCCTTCCTCTGCTTTCCAAATGGCTTTAATCCATCCATCCATCCATCCATCCATCCATCCATCCATGAACCAGTTGCCATCCAATAGCAGGGCACACAGAGACGAGCAATCACTAGGACTCACAATCACATTAAGGGACAACTTATAATATTCCATTAATGTATAGTAATACATGTTAGAATGTGGGAGGAAATTGGAGTCTTCTTCTTTTCCTTTGGGCTTTTCCCTTCAGGGGTCGCCACAGCAAATCAGTGTCCTCCATCTAACCCGGTTTTGCACATCCTCTTCTCTCACACCAGCTACCTTTGTGTCCTCTTTGACCACATCCATAAACCTCCTCTTTGGTCTTCCTCTCGGTCTCCTGCCTGGCAGTTCAAGGCTGAGCATCCTTCTCCCGATATAGTCACTCTCTCTCCTCTGGACATGTCCAAACCATCTCAGTCTGGCATCTCCGACTTTCTCTCCAGAGCCTCTAATATGAGTTGTCCCTTTGATATACTCATTCCTGATCCTATCCAACCTGGTCACTCCCAAAGAAAACCTCAACATCTTCAACTCTACTACCTCTAGCTGTCCTGTCTTTTTCTTCAGTTGCACTGTCTCCGGTACAAACATCATGGCTGGTCTCACCACCGTTTTATACACTTTTCCTTTAATCCTAACTGAAACCCTTCTGTCACACATCACACCTGACATACGTGTGTAAGCTCTCAGTCATACAGGAGTGGTCCATCGATAAAAAGGTTTCTTCAGCCGTCATCTGTACTTCTTTGAAGGTTTCGGACGTTTCGCTTCTTATCCAAGAAAACTAAAGTCTTACTGGTAGTTTAGGCACTATATGTATATCCCTACTGTCCAGACATGGCGGTGCCTGACTCTGCTATGATAGGTCCCTGCTCCCAGGTTGGGGGGAGCAGAGGACTACTCCCTGCAGCTGCTCCACTGATAGTTCCTGTCGTTCTGACTAACGACTGGCCTGATTGCCCCACTTCGACCGGTATCACCTCATCAGTATTACTAATCCTATGTTGCCTAACCAGGCTATTGTATGAACGATCCAAATTGAACCTCACCCCACAATATCAGTTTAATGAAGGATTTAGTTGTTTTATGAAAATAGCTTCTTTTACTCACCTTTCAAACCATCTATGTTCTTTCGCTAAGATTTTAATCTCATTGTCGTCAAATGAGTGGTTGCTAGCTTTTAGGTGCAAATGTACTGCCGGTTGAGGCCCACTAGTATTGGTGGGGTGAGGTTCAATTTGGATGTAAGACTTTAGTTTGCTGACGAACTTTCTTGGATAAGAAGCGAAACGTCCGACACCTTCAAAGAAGTACAGATGATGGCTAAAGAAACCTTTTCATCAATCACACCTGACATTTTTCTCCAACCGTTCCACCCTTCCTGGACACGCTTCTCACCTCTTTTCCACACTCTCCATTGCTCTGGACTGTTGACCACAAGTACTTAAAATCATCCACCTTCTTTATCTCTTCTCCCTGTAGCATCATTGTTGTACTTGGATCGCTCTCATTCACACACATATATTCCGTCTTACTCCGGCTGATCTTCATTCCTCTCCTTTGCAGTGCATACCTCATCCTCTCGAGTTTCTCCCCCACCAGATAATGGGGAAGAAATTGTAGTACCTCGAGAAAATGCACGGCAAGAACCTGCAAACACCACACAGGAAGGCCGGAGCCGGAATCAAACCCTGTATCTCTTCATTGTGAGGTCATCCACTAGGCGCCCCCACTATTGGCTTCCATCAGTGGAGAAATAACCGTTTGTCATAAATGCCTGATCCGAGAAATCCAATCCCGGTGTTGCTTGGCACACGAGTCAATTTTGTCCTTTCCTGTCGCCAGCGAACACACGGCAGTGACAAGGCGAGTTGAGGGAGGACCTTTCGTTGACATCCTTGTGACATTTTAAAATGTGAAGATTGGCTCACGGACCCCTCCATGAGTCGTCACCTTACCGTGGTGGAGGGGTTTGTGTGTCCCAATGATCCTAGGAGCTAGGTTGTCTGGGGCTTCATGCCCCTGGTAGGGTCACCCATGGAAAACAGGTCCTGGGTGAGGGACCAGACAAAGTACGACTCAGAAGACCCCATATGATGAAAAAGAGAAATGGATTCAGTTTTCCCTAGCCCGGACGCGGGTCACCGGGGCCTCTCTCTGGAGCCAGGCCTGGAGATGGGGCTCGTTGGCGAGCGCCTGGTGGCCGGGCCTACACCCATGGGGCCCAGTCGGGCTCAGCCCGAAGAGGAAACGTGGGTCCCCTTTCTCAAGGGCTCACCACCCATGGAGGGGCCAGAGGGGTCGGGTGCAATGTGAGCTGGGCAGCAGCCAAAGGCGGGGACCCTGGCGGTCCGACCCTCGACTGCAGAAGCTAGCTCTGGGGACGTGGAATGTCACCTCTCTTACAGGGAAGGAGCCTGAGCTGGTGCACGAGGTTGAAAAGTTCCGACTAGACATAGTTGGGCTTGCCTCCACACACAGCCTGGGTTCCTGTACCAGCCCTCTCGAGAGGGGTTGGACTCTCTTCCACTCTGGAGTTGCCCACGGTGAGAGGCGTAGAGCAGGTGTCGGCATACTTATTGCCCCCCGACTCGCCGCCTGTACATTGGGATTCACCCCAGTAGACGAAAGGGTTGCTTCCCTCCGCCTTCAGGTGGGGGGACGGGTTCTGACTGTTGTCTGTGCATATGCACCAAACAGCAGTTCAGTGTACCCATCCTTTTTGGAGACCTTAGGGGGTGTGCTGGAGAGCGCTCCCCCTGGGGACTCCCTTGTTCTGCTGGGCGATTTCAATGCTCATGTGGGCAATGACAGTGGGACCTGGAAGGGCGTGATTGGGAGGAATGGCCCCCCCAATCAGAACAGGAGTGGTGTCTTGTTATTAGACTTCTGTGCTCAACACGGATTGTCTATAACAAACACTTTATTCAAACATAAGGGTATCCATATGTGCACGTGGCACCAGGACACCCTTGGTCGCAGTTCGATGATTGACTTTATAGTTGTATCATCAGATTTGCGGCCTCATGTTTTGGACACTCGAGTGAAGAAAGGGGCGGAGCTGTCAACTGATCACCACCTGGTGGTGAGTAGGCTCCGTTGGTGGGGGAAGATGCCAGTCCGACCTGGAAGACCCAAACGTGTTGTGAGGGTTTGTTGGGAACGTCTGGCAGAATCCCCTGTCAGAAGGAGTTTCAACTCCCACCTCCGGCAGAACTATACACATGTCCCGGGGGAGGTGAACATGAGTCCGAATGGACCATGTTCTGTACCTCCCTTGCTGAGGCGGCAAATCAGAGTTGCGGCCGTAAGGTGGTTGGTGCCTGTCGTGGAGGCAATCCCCGTACTCGCTGGTGGACACCAGTAGTAAGGGATGCCATAAAGCTGAAGAAGGAGTCCTACCGGGCTTATATAGCCTGTGGGACTCCTGAGACAGCTGACACGTATCGACTAGCCAAGCGGAATGCAGCCTCGGCGACCGAGGCAAAAACACGGGCATGGGAAGAGTTCGGTGAGGCCATGGAAGCCGACTTCCGGACCGCTTCGAGGAAATTCTGGTCCACCATCCGGCGTCTCAGGAGGGGAAAGCAGTGCACCACTAACACTGTGTACAGTGAGGGTGGGGCGCTGCTGACTTCGACTCGAGACGTCGTGAACCGGTGGGCAGAGTACTTCGAAGACATCCTCAACTCCACCAACACGCCTTCCTTGGAGGAAGTAGTGTCTGGGGACTCCGAGGTGGGCCCTCCGATCCTTGTGACTGAAGTCACCGAGGTGGTTAAAAAGCTCCTCGGTGGCAAGGCCCCGGGGGTGGATGAGATCCGACCGGAGTTCCTAAAGGCTCTGGATGTTGTGGGGCTGTCCTGGCTGACACGCCTCTGCAACATTGCGTGGTCATCGGGGAGAGTGCCTCTGGATTGGCAGACCGGGGTGGTGGTCCCCCTTTTTAAAAAGGGGGACCGGAGGGTGTGTTCCAACTACAGAGGGATCACACTCCTCAGCCTCCCTGGAAAGGTCTATTCAGGGGTCCTAGAGGGGCGGGTCCGTCGGAAAGTCGAGCCTCAGATTGAGGAGGAACAGTGTGGTTTTCGTCCCAGCCGCGGAACAGTGGACCAGCTCTACACCCTTAGCAGGGTCCTCGAGGGCGCATGGGAATTCGCCCAACCACTCTACATGTGTTTTGTGGACTTGGAGAAAGCGTTTGACCGTGTCCCTCGTGGAGTTCTGTGGAGGGTACTTTGGGAGTATGGGGTACAGGAGCGGCTGATACGGGCCGTTCGGTCCCTATATGACCGATGTCAGAGTCTGGTTCGCATTGCCGGCAGTAAGTGGGAATCATTTCCAGTGAGGGTTGGGCTCCGCCAAGGCTGCCCTTTGTCACCGATTCTGTTCATAACCTTTATGGACAGAATTTCTAGGCGCAGCCGAAGCGTTGAAGGTTTCCGTTTTGGTAGCCTCAGTATAGCATCTCTGCTTTTTGCAGATGATGTTGTACTGTTGGGGCCTTCAAGTGGAGCTCTCCAACTCTCGCTGGAGCGTTTCGCAGCCGAATGTGAAGCGGCTGGGATGAGAATCAGCACCTCCAAATCTGAGACAATGGTTCTCAGTCGGAAAAGGGTGGAGTGCCCTCTCCGGGTCGGGGAGGAGATTTTGCCTCAAGTGGAGGAGTTTAAGTATCTGGGTGTCTTGTTCACGAGTGAGGGTGAAAGGGATCGAGAGGTCGACAGGCGGATCGGTGCGGCGTCTGCCGTGATGCGGACTTTGTACCGATCTGTCGTGGTGAAGAAGGAGCTGAGCCAAAAAGCAAAGCTCTCAATCTACCGGTCGATCTACGTCCCAACCCTCATCTATGGTCACGAGCTATGGGTTGTGTCCGAAAGAACGAGATCCCGGATGCAAGCGGCCGAAATGAGCTTTCTCCGTCGGGTGTCCGGGCTCTCCCTTAGAGATAAGGTGAGAAGCTCGGTCATCTGGGAGGGGGTCAAAGTCGCGCCGCTTCTCCTCCACATCGAGAGGAGCCAGATGAGGTGGCTCGGGCATCTGATTAGGATGCCCCCGGGACGTCTCCCTCGTGAGGTGTTCCGGGCATGCCCCACTGGCAGGAGACCCCGGGGACGACCCAGAACACGCTGGAGAGACTATGTCTCCCAGCTGGCATGGGAACGCCTCGGGATCCGCCAGGACGAGCTGGAAGAAGTGGCTGGGGAGAGGGAAGTCTGGGCTTCCCTACTGAAGCTGCTGCCCCCGCGACCCGACCCCGGATAAGCGGCAGAAGATGGATGGATGGATGGCTCACGGACCTCAAAGACGATTATGCGGCACTTAAAGATCCCAAAGAAAAAAACAAACTTGAAAGATGAGTTAGCTTGCACTCATTGACTTTTGGCTGCAAACGCACCAACAACCTGCTAATCTTGCCACTGATGTTCCATTTAAGCAATTGAAGGCGCGCTTTAACACCGCTGTTCACCCCAGGTGCACCCCAACCCCCTAGCATCACCCCCAACTTCCCTCAACCCCTGGCGTCTCACTTAAATACACTTGCCCTTTCAGCCCCACTTACCTAATAGCTGTCGGCACATCGATCAACCCCCATGCTGTCTGTCACCTCCCGTGTGCCAAGCGCTGATGAGCTTGGACAGGCGAGCGCTTCCTCGCGTGGCATCGCTCACAAGGTAGCGGCATCCTTGACCTTTACAAGTTTGGACCATAATTTAGCCAAGATTAGCCCAGGACGACATGTAAATTATCCAGGAGAAAGGGCAGAAGTATCAATTCCACTTTAGTTTGGCAAATAACGGCATATTCTGGGAGATGCCGTCACGCGGGGGACCAAAAAGCCATTTGGAGGCTTTCAAAACAAATTAAAGCGGCGAGTAACAATGAACTCGGCCTTAGAAGTGAATCATATTCACTCATTGAAGTAGGGCCAAACACAACAGTGAAAATCCTAAAACAAATTCTCATCTGTCTTGTCAAATGCTACCAGTCAAACTATGTATTTCTTTCTTCGGATTTTTTTGTTCGTTGACTGAAGAGTTAAACTGAAGTGAGACATGTCAGAATCAGAATCAGAAAACCTTTATTCGTCCCAATGAAGACATTTGTCTAACATGGGATTGAAATTTCCGCACGATGAGACACACCTAAACATGTTCAATTTTCTCAACAGATGTACCTTTTATATGGATCAATATTCTGTTTTCTTGTATAAAGTTGTATTGTATTCTATTTCCTTTAGCCTCGCTCCATCTAATGGATGCATAATGCCACCGCAGCCACTATTGTACCTTCTATTCTATGCGCCATATATATGTTAACAATTTTAAAACAGGCTAAATCATTGAAGGTGCGCCTTATAATCTGAAAGTTATGTTACGATTGAATGTCTCTTCATACCAAATTTCCAAATTACCAACGCATCAACAGGAAATTATTACCTCGTGTCACCAAAGACATTTCAAGATATGAAAGTATGGTCTTGTACTTGAAGTTCTGAGTTTCTTGAATGCAACTTACATATCGCTGCTCTGCCATTGGCAACGACTGTGCATCATTCTTGCTTCCCATTGGCTAAGAGGGACTTTGGCCATTTGTGTCTATATGTGTGCATTGATAGATTTCTGAGAGAGAGAACACTGACCATCATTTTTATCTTTTTACAGTATAGACAATTATTTATGGCGCAATTCTAAAATGTATTTGTTTCATATTTTGATGCATTGTTATGCTTGATGAAACATTTTTGTCTGAAATTTGGAGGGCTTGGAACAGATTTCCATTTACATGGAAAATGCGTCTTTACTTACAAAATGTTATTAAGACATTTTTCCCAAAACATGTTAGTTTTGGAAGTAGAAGTACTATGAGACTCTTAAAATGGGATGTCATCTGCAAGCACCATCACTTGCTTCATCGTCCTTCATCGTGATCACGTTAGCTGGTCGCTCAAGGGCAATTCCTGGTTTGCCCCCCACCCTCCCACCCCCATTCTCCGAGACTCCGCTTATTAAAGCAACACAGTGAATCTGCTTTATTGGATTGCCTTCCGACCTTGACCCCGACTGTGTCTCATTGTCTCCAGGAAGGAGGATCTGAATGTGGGAACTCACCTCCTGCGTCAACCTGACGCTTCTCATGTATTAGATCTTTAAGACTCTCTCAGGGTTGTTTTTGCTGACCTCCTACGGGGGTCACTTGGAGATCACATGTATGGAAAAACCTGCAAATTAGCCCACTGGAATTATTTTTACAGCAGGCAATGTATTTTCATATACGATGTTTATTCTGGAAATGACAACCGGTTGTGAAATTTCCATCCAGTAAATTTTTGAGTTGCTACTGACAAGGTTTGTTGTTGTTTTTTTTTTTAATTTCCAGTTGTAAGGCCTGTGAATTTTGCAAGTATCTCTGAAATACCAAGTCAGCACATTGTCAGTGGCATTTCAAGGAGGGAGATTTTTTTAACGTGCTTATTTTCAAGTCAGTGAATTTTTCAAGGACTTTGTTTTTTTAAGTCGATAAATTTTTGCGAGGCATTTTTGATTGGTCAAGTCAGAACTCCTGCAAAGACTTTGAAATTTCAAGGCAGTGCAAGTCTATTTTTATCCCCTCTTAGTCATAGAATTCCTTCAAGGCATTTGTATAATTTCAAGGCAATTAATTTTTTATGTATGCCTTTGTGTAAGTTCAAGTCAGTTCATTTATGAAACTAGTTGATGAAATGTCAATACTGTAGATTTTTGATCAGGTAGAACGGATTGTTCGTGGATTTCGGCACAAAAGTAAAGTGACGGCTACAACTTACTCTTTGTAGATGCCAAAGGAACAAATACAGTTGACTCCGAATGAGAACGATGATGACTTCTGGCACCTCAAAGTCTCCTCCTGAAATTTAGGGAAGAACATTTAAAACATGTTGCCACTGTGAAAGCCCCAAAGAACAAATTGTAGTCATTGAAATTTGCAGAGCAGGCGGTCAGACTATGTTGCTCTACAAATGACTGATGCCTCTGCATCCGCAGTCTTTATTTTCTGTTATTTTTTTTCCTCTCCAAGGCTCTTCAATCCAGTCTCTCTCGTCTGCTAAGGTGCGTGGGCGAATGGAGGTTACGCGGTTTTCTCCGCTGGCCTGTTGGTTTCATCATCAAGTGCGCCGCTCACTTGCTTCTCCATAGAAGACACCTGCTGTTCTCATCTTGAAACTTCGTGTCGGCCCCTTGTGATCAATCACGCGCTGTCAAGGAGACCGAGCCGTATTGATCGAGGGCCGCGAGGGATCGGATGCTCTGTTTTAAGCTTTATGGTACTCAACTTGTTTATTGTTCTCAGTGCTTTGTTTAATCATATCCGTCCGTCTGTTTGCCTGGTTAGGACCGAGCAATGGATGGAGTCCAATCTGACAGACCAAGCGTATCCTGGACTGGTCGCTGTTCAATCGTAATGAGACACATGGTCAGGAAGTCAGGTGTGTGAACCGTTACGCTTCTAATGGCTCCAGAAAAGATATTTGAATGTTTTCAGCTCACAACCCATTTTTGATATGAAATTTTAACTAGTAAGGCTAAATAAGAGCTTTGTTGACCGATTTATCTCTTATTTTTTTTGTCATGTTTTTCTGTCCATACATTCGCCCACTGGCATTAGCAACACCCAACGGCCGCACTTGGCATGCGCACATAAGGGCTTGTTGTTAGCAGTTTGCATATTGTAGTGATTGTTTCGACTTGTTCAGTAATGTTTAGGATTTGGTAAATGATATCTCGGATTTGCATGGACATCTTTGAGGGTTTTTTTATGAGCAACATTAGCACATTTGGCGTGGAAAATACAGAAAAAAAAACTCAATTTATACAGACACAATTTCAAATCGGTGCCAATCAAACGTTTTAAAGACGTTTAAAAGCATAATAAAAGAACCCCCCAAAAAAGAAGCTGGTAAAAATGTATGAGAGCATATACAGTGCGAGAACAAGATTTTGGAAAACAAATGCTTTTGTAATAGATTTGAGAAAAGTGTGAGAAGCAGTTTGGCACATAAATGAAAAATAAACCCATTAAGTTGGGGCACTGATGATCCATATTTACAGAGAAAAAAATGGTTTCTAACAGTGATTAAATGAGGGCAAATCTTATTCTCGGAAAATGATAGGGAATAAGTAGTTATCATGTTTAAAAGTTTCATGTTATATGCTTAGTATATGCAACATGTGTGACTCTAATACACAATTGAAGCAACAGACAACCTGGGGTCAATCAGGTCAACAGACACGTTAAACTGTCAGCTTCATCTAGGAGATCTGGCCTTGCACAGAATTTAGGATTTGGGAAACTCCTTATCACAGAAGTAATTTAGGACTTCAAACTTCTTCACGGGAAGAGCTCATTAGCCAGGTTACAAATGTATCAGTTCATGGAAAACACAATGTTTTATTGCTTACAGCTGTTCGTGCTTAGAAGTGGTGTGGTATTCTAATCAAGAAAACTATGTTTTACTAATGTATCACTTTAATGTGCATGTACTCTCAATAAATAGCTTGGCAGAAGACTGCGTTTCTTGCCGGCAGTAAAAGACAATCTTTCTGGTTCGGCGTCTTCGTCCACAGTGTCTCACTGTCACATCTCTGACAGCAAATTACAGTTCTTGCTGCCTGCTTGGAGATCATTGACCCGCCACCCCCCGTGACGTTTTTTTGGGCATCAATGCATGTGCTCCAATTCATCCATGTCATTTCAACACACATAAGTGGTGTGAGGGGTGGGAGGAAGGGGCGCAATCGTCTTTGTGTCACGGGCTGAGCGCCGTTATATCGACTTATTGGTTGTGTTTGAATTATTCATACGAAGGACCGCTGCTTGGCGACGTGGTCCATGTCAATGGCGCTCGCTGGGGGGGATGTAGGGGGGGGGGGGTGTCGTCAGACCGATTGCATGATGATAGACGAGTGAGTGCGAGCGATCCACCGCAGCTGATCCTTCCACGTCAGCAGAAACACAAAAGACCATTTTTCAGGTTCCTCTTTCATGGCAGAAAGATGCAACCCCCCTTCTTCCACTGGGTATAAAGGGATTTGTTCTCATGTAATTGACGTTCAATCTGTCTCCAATTTGTAGTGTTGTGAAGTATTTCAAATGTCAGTGAATACGTTTTGCCAAGGTTTGGTGAAGTTTCACGTCAATGGTTTTTGAATTTCCATGAAATTGTAAGTCAGTATGTTTTTGAATTTTTGGGGAAAAAAATAACTCCCATTACTCCCCAATTAATTCGGGAATTGAAAAGTGTTACGTGGAGCGCCATTCCCGAATTTGTTCGGGTTTTGGTTTTTCTTGTGATGGGTGCCGATAAAGCGCTGGTCAGACCTCTGGCAATGTTTAGCCCTTCCACGAGGGGCAGCATTTGCCTTTTGTCTATGTTAGCGCTTTGTTCCAGCTTCAGCTGTTAAAGCGCTATATAAATTAATATGTAATGTATTATATTTTATTTTGTACAGCCGCCCCCATTTCAAGCTCAAATAACTCCAGACCCATATAATTTAGGATTGAACTCTTTTTTTGATACATTAAATGCTTATGTAGTCCTAAAACTCAATATTGCGTGGATCCTGTAGTTTGAGTGAAAATGACAAAAACCCTGGCACTGGAGTGGACACATTTTTGCACATCGTCTGGCAGTGAATGAGTTAAAATTATTTTTGGGTGATAAAGGTGTTTCTGGAATAGAAATCCAACGTTTTGAGAAAATACTTCGATCTGTTTATAATAATAATAATAATAATAATAATAATAATAATAATACATTTCATTTATAAGCGCCTTTCAAGACTCGCAAGGACACTTTACAGTCAAAGGATACGTTGTTCTGCGGGTGAGCAGCGGCAGCCAAACGCGCCAGTTTTCACTCAACCCGGAAGTAACACACACATAATATAATAATTATCTTAATATGATAATAATACATTTGATTTCAATTATAATACGTGTCATTTATAAGCTGTAGTTTGAGTGTACATTAAATTCAAATTCAGCTTTCTATTCTAATCTATTAAAATATTGATGAAATTTCATGAATTCTTTTTGGGGCGTTCAAGTCAGTGCATTTTTTCCATGTATTGACAACATTTCAATTATTATTATTATTATTATTATTATTATTTATTATTATTATTGTTGTTGTTGGGTTATTGATTGATTGATTGATTGATTGATTGATTGATTGATTGATTGATTGATTGATTGATTGATTGATTGATTGATTGATTGATTGATTGATTTTTGCATCAGGGCGTTTTTCACTTTTGCAGTCATGGCTTTGCAAATAAATGGAGTTTTGCAAAGTGTGCATTCATATGCAGACAACATCGCTCTCACGCTTGCAAGTGACAACAGCAAACAAAGTGTCATCACCTTGGAGCCCGTGAGTCACGCCTTGGTCCCTGCAGCTACATTAAACAAGCATTGATTGTCCGTGATGCCCAACCTAATCCTAATACAAAAAATAAATACCCCCATCAATTTCCCCAGTAGATATCCCCTTACACCATGCAATCAATATGCTTTTGGGTGTAAAATAACCTTTTCACGACCGGTGAGGAAATGCAGGCTCATTCAGACCATTTCTCATATTGATTTCCCCATCTTTTTTTTTTTTTTTTTTACCCCCTTGTTCCTGCGGCCGTTGTCTTTGTTCTGACGTTTGGCGGTAATCTTCTGTATTTACAGCGCAAAAGCCCACTTGCAGCTTTTACGAGAGTAGAGGCGCATGCGTGTTTGCATCACTGCTTCGCCTTGACTCAGAGAGGATTTGACAAGAATAATACCTTGGGCATTTTTTTGCCAACAAAATGACCATATTTGAATTTGAAGTATGCTTGTGAAATTCTAGCTAATTGTCGCAAAGCATGACTTCAAATTTCAAGTCAGTCATTTTTTACAAAGCGGGTTGTGCAAATTCTAGTTACCGTATTTTCCGGTGTAAAAGATGCACCCAAAACCCTTGATTTTCTTCAAAATATCACCATGTACCTTGTAATCCGATGCGCCTTATATGTGAAGTAATTTTGAACCGCAACAGGTCTCGCAACGAGTGTCAGCAGCCCCCGATTCCATTACCTCCGTAGAATAAGTAATGTGCAGTGCATGATGGGATATATAAAAGAGTGTTTCATTTCGGTAATCTCTTAAACTGATAAAACCCTGCAATATTTTTAAAATAATAAAAATCCAGAAAATACCACACATTATACTATTCTGCTATTTCTATTTTCATGTATGACTTAAAAAAAGGAAAATTATAGAAGAATCCTGTTTTAGAATCTGTCATTCTTTGGGTGTGCTCCTTATAATGCAACGCATTATCTATATATATATATATTTTTTTTTTTAAATAGGTCATTCTTTGAAGATGTGCTTATAGTGTGGAAAATACGGTAATTAGTATTTTTGCAAGGCACTATCTTCAAACCTTTGTGAAATTTCCAAGCCGCCGACTGCCTAACATGGCTAGCGATCAACCTGCAAGGAATCAATCAAATCCATCCATCCAATTACTAAGTGAGATTTTTTTTCATTTCATTCTGCCCATCATAATTTTAAAACCCAATTGCCCAAATCCCCCTGCCCCCCTCGTCACCTCAAATTAGTTTCAATCAGCATTAAGATCATTCAGCAGCTCTATCCAGCAAAACACCTTTTTTCCCCTCCGCTGTTTCTTTGCAACCAAAAAGGCCATTAAGCTAATGCAGCTCTCGTGTCAGAAGGTTGGCAATATTTCAGGAGCAATGGCAATTTGCCACTCGGGGAGGGTGAAGAAGAAAAAAAGAAAGTGGGCGGGGGTACACGCGTAAAGACTTTGCTTCACTCTGAGATTTATGACGCTTTTAGTTGTGTTCTACGCTGTAAAATTAGCGACGGGTGCCAATAAGCCTAGCGACTCAAGGACGTGGTCATCGCCCGGCCATCTGTTATTAATTGCGCGCCAGAGTTATGCGGCAAGCAGGTCGGCTCACAGGCACGGCCGAGAATGGCGGCGAAGGCAGGGTTATTGGGTTTTACGTAATCTCTCGAGTGAAGCGGGAAAAATGAAGGCAATAGATTTTTGTTCAAGAAAATTTGCCATGTGGAGAAAGCTTAGTACCGTATTTTACGGTGCTTAAGGCACACCCAAAAGCCTTGATTTTCTTCAAAAGATGACCCTGCATCTTATACGCGGGTGAGCCTTATGTCTGAAGTAATATTCATTCCTTTCATCAGTTTGCTGCTGTGAAATGTAAATTTCTCCACTGTGAGACGAATAAATCCAATCCAATCCAATATTGAGCTATAACAGGTCTGCCAACTACTGTCAACATTATACCCGACTCCATTATAAGTAGTGCGTAACCCCATTATATATTATATAGGAAAACGTTTTTCATTCATTCATGCCTTAGATATGGAAAAAGTTTGAAAATACACCATTCATCGGGGGCGCGCTTTATACTCTGGTGCGCCTTGTACACCGAATTTTTTTTTTTTTTCCTTGAGACAGTGGTTTGGATTGGATTAGCCTTTATTAAAGTCTCCAATTGACAAATTTACAGGATGAAATGATGAAGGTAATAGTAAAGGAAAGGAAGAAGTAGAAACAAAATACAGCACCTGCTGTGTGTGGTAATTTCTGCACCCTTTTGACTTTTGCCAATTTGCCAGAATCCGAGATGACCCAGCCTGAATGTAGCATTTGCTGCTACTGACATCAGTGCGCTTTTGAACAGCATGTTTCACTAACGCTGTTTTTTTATGAAGATTGTCAAAGTGCACTGCGAAAATCATCAAAGCAGCTGTGAAAAGCTTCCTGTGGGCAAATAAATCAGCCATTTTTCGGCAGTAAAAAATGCTAACGTGATTATACAAAACGGGATTTTCACATAATTTTCTTTTATTTTTAAAAGTCAAACATGAAAATAGAAATAACAGAATAGTATAATTTTATTATCTGAAAAATATTACAGGGTTTTATCGGAGTTTATCACAACACAATAATACATATAATTTTCTGAGATTTTCCTTCTTTAAAATGTTTATGTTCCTTAGGGGTTTTGTCCAATATTTTGGCCTTAAAATTTTCAGAAATAAATATAAAAATAAGCAATAAAAAAAACACACGAAAGTTTCCATTTGTAATCATTGTGCCAAAAAAAATGGAAAATTATGGCGAAATCGAGAACAAATTCTGCATCATGAAAACATTTTAAGAGATGACCGAAATTAAACACTATTATACGCTATATCCCAGCATGCAATGTGCACTGAGGTTTTTAGGGGCTCATAATCTAAGCAACATATAAAATAAGAAATAAAATAATTAGTATTTTCCAGTGTATTAGGCACACCGGACTATAAGGTGCACCTTCAATGAATGAAAAAAGGTTTTCCTAAGATAATATATAAATATATAAAAGTTTTCCAAGTAGAAGGCCCACCACATTATAAGGTGCTACAGTAGAGGCTGCCTTTGCGAGAGCTGTTGTGGCTCAATATTACTTGCACTTGCGTATAAGGCGCAGGATCATCTTTTGAAGAAAATTAAGGCTTTTGGGCGCGCCTTATACACCGGATAATATGGTAAATAATTTTTGAGCAAACAACTTTAATTTGCCCCTGTGAAATGTAAATTTCTCCACTGCGAGACTAATAAAGGCAAATCCAATCCAATCCAATTATGCTTTTTATGCTAACCCATTTGATTGATCGTTTGTATTTTGGAGTTGATAGATTTACCAACTGAAATCACTGTTTCGGGTTTAAAAAACCTTGAAATAATGATGACAGAAGATCCAATCAATCTGCATCAGAAACTACTTCCTTTCTGCAATTGAAATGGACTGAATGCACCCATAAGGCCAATATAGCCTGTTTTTCTTCTGCGTTCTCGACATATTTTCTGCTCTCTCAAAACGTCTCGGATGAGCGTTTATCCCATGATTTATTAAAAGGAAAGAAATTATTTCATTTATTTATTTTGCTTTGATGCCAGTTCGTCGCCGAGCGTTCAGACGTCGGCGTGCGGCATTTATTTCCATGTCGTCTGCCAGTTTAGTGAGCAAAACATGTCAATCATAAGCGCTTTACCAGCATCAAATGGGACAAATGTACTATTCGCCTTCCAGACCTCAATAAATGCAAATTTTAATATCACCACTTGGTTAACAAACATTTGAATAACAAAAAATACTTTAATAACAAAAAAATGGATGTGGTCGTTCTTCACAGAAGCAATGTTAATTCAATATATTGAGTTTACATCTTCTTATATTATGCCTTTGTTCTCTTAAAATCCCAACCTTATTCTTACTGGTTGTTGTCTTCAACATTACCCTTTAAAATGTCCATCATAATGTGCATCTGCAGGCCACGGCCAATGTTTATGAGCAACCATAAAGGTAGACTTAGTGCGGCGTCTCAAGCAAGCTACTCCGCACTTAAAAGTTAACGTCTTGGAGGAAAGGCGAAGCGAGGGGAGGACAAAGCTTGTCATTAAAGTGCAAATGGCTGCTGCGAATAAATGTGGAGGAATCGTAGGTCAGGTTGCACGGGCTACCCTCTGCACCCACCCACCCACTCCCAAAAAGTCATTAATGGAATTGGATTCATTGTGAGTTTAACATTATCCTCAGTTATAGTGAAATATGCCATAAAGAGCCCGTATAATTGTTTTCACTGTTGTGAAATATTTTAGACCATGGGTGTCCAACTCATTTTTTTACCGGGGGCCAGGTTGGACTTATGATGGTTTCCTCTCGGGGGGCGTTATGAATCTGGGGACGCCATCAGAAAATTTACTCCCCTCCACACATTACATGGAGAGTGCACAACAAACTAGTTTTCCAATTAAAAGTCAAAAATAATGACTATTATTGTGGTCTACATGGGACAATTTGGATTGGATTGGATTGGATTTGCCTTTATTAGTCTCGCAGTGGAGAAATTTACATTTCACAGCAGCAAAGTGATGAAAGTAGAAAAGCAAAACACAGGAGCTGCTGGAAAGGCAGCCACTCTCGCGGCGCCATCTTGAAGTCAAAAGAACAAAAAAAAAAAAACGAAATAACAAATAACATGACAACACAAAGACACAGAGAGTCATTCATTCTTAAGCACTTTCTGTACCCTCTTTGTTACATAAAGCAGTTCCACATGAAAGAGGAGAGGATCAAAACGTCTCTTCACCAGTGGATCAGGGACATGGTGGAATGTGCACGTCGACTACAAGCTAAATGTTGAAACAAACGCGACATTGACATTTGACATTTTGGTTTGCACTTTAGCAAGCATCATAGAATTTCACGTTTGATTTGCTTTCACGGGCCAAATAAAATGAGGTGGCGGGCCAGATTTGGCCCCTGGATCTTGACTTTGACACCGATGTATTAGACATATTAAAAGTGTTACAGTACAGTGGTAATATAGTTTTTTTTTTGGGTTGGCGGTGTTTTTTAATTGGGAAAAACACAATTGTGTACAATACAATACAAATTAATTTATAAAGCTCTTTGGATTGATTTATAAAGGACATATTTTGTCTTGGATGAGCGTGTTCTACCGGAAACAAAATGTCTTGGATGAGCGTTTATCCCATGATTTATTAATAGGAAAGAAATAATTTCATGTATTTATTTTGCTTTGATGCCAGTTTGACTGTCCTTGTCCTGCCAGACGTTGGACTGTCCTTGCAAACCTCCAATTGAAAATAAACAAGCGATAATGGATCAATGGTTCATGAATGGACTTTTTATGTAGTCCATTCATTTCATTTTGAGGCAAGAGATATCATACCTCTGCTAAAAACTTACAGAGGTACCGTGTTCAATTCCAGCTCTGGCCTCCCTCCGTGGAGTTTGCATGTTGTCCTGTGTAGGTTTTCTTTGGGTACTCTGGTTTCCTCCCCCAGATTGCAAAAACATGCATGGCAGGCTGATTGAACACTCTAAATTGTCTGTAGTGTGAGGCCGGATGGTTGTTTTTCTCTCTGTGCCCTGCGATTGGCTGAAAAACCGGTTCAGGGTGTCCCCATTCTACTGCCCAAAGGCAGCTGGGAAAGGCTCCAGCATGCCGGGTGACCCTTGTGAGGATAAAGCAGTTCAGAAAATGGATAGATATAAAAAGCAAATGGAAAAAAAACCGAGGATGGATTCAGAATCAGCTTTAAAAATTCATAGAGAAAAGTTTACTTTCACGCAGCTTTTTTTCAAGAGGATAAATAATCTATGCCTGTGAGTACTATTCAATTTCCCCTCTGCTCCACTGCTTGTTACCCGTTGCTTTAAGGGTTGTAAAATCACAACTATTGATATTAATGGTTGGCCTTTCCATGAGAATTTCTCTGCTACTGTTCGTTCGTGTGCCACTCATATCGTAAGGCATCATCCCAGTGTCATTCTTCACATTGCGTACCAACAAGATGTGTCCCTGGGGAGTCGTTTTTAGAGGCCAAGGAAAACAAACGCTCTCCAAACTCGGAAGCAGACCAAAATCACTTGAAGCAGATGCCCTATTTTCTTAGAAAAACAAATTGGGATGAAAGATTCCCTAAAAGGTTAACGTGTGTTCTCTTGGCCTGTGCACTTGAGCCTGGGGGGGACACAAGGGAAGTGGGCATGGGCAGGAAGAACTTTGGCATTTCATCATCCGTTGGATTTGATGCAACACGCTCTGACGTGACCAACCGAGCCTTCACAGAAAAGGAAGCAGGTGCATTGGAAAGAAAAAAGAAACAAAAAACACTCACTAGTCAAAATGGGGGCTTGTCTTGGCCCCATTTTGCAAATCGGAAATCTACTCTACCATTTTTATAGTTTTTCTGTTCAAATCATATCATTTAGACGATTTTGGTGATGATTTATGCGCAACCTCCCTTTGGAATGTTGGCCTATCATTCAGCCCGTACTTGAAAAATGTGCAATTTATCAAAATACAGTAAAGTCTCGTTATATCGATATTCTCGGGAGTCCGAAAAAATATCGATATAACCGGTACTATCGATATATCCGACCCTGTTTGCATGTAATTTTCTCAGTGCGTGCATAGAAATAGTATCGATATAACCGGGACTATCCATATATCCGATATCGATATAACGAGACTTTACTGTAGCCAAAAATGACTATCCCAACATTCATAAAAATAACCTTAAATTAAATTAAAATAAATTAAATTAAATTAAATTACATTAAATTAAATTACATTAAATTACATTGCCATTTCAAACTGAAGTGCACAATTGCACAAACTGTTGACAAACCTTGTTGTGGTTGTCAAGAGTTCTATTCATTCATTCATTCATTCATTTCGTTCATTCATTCACTCACTCATTCATTTTCCAAACCGCCTTATCCTCAATAGGGTTGAGGGAGGTGGGGGGGGGGGGTGCATGGTGAAGCCTATCCCAGCTGTCTTCAAAAATTAGGTGACTCTGAACCAGTTGCCCCACTCTGAAGTGGACTTGCTAATTACTTGACTACCGGGCCGTCCTCTTTGAGCCAATTGTAAAATTATAAAATATACCTGAGACAGGCCTGGACTGATTGAAAGTAACCGAAATTGACTTTGTGGTAAAATGCCAGAAACTCTGATGTTGGTGTGGGAAGATTTCCCAGCAACTGTTTCTTGTGTTTTAGGCATTTAGAAAATGTGCACTTCCGCAACAGGCTTCTCAAATACTGACCCAAAAGGAAATATATATATATATATATATAAATAAATAACACCACTTAGAAGAATATCTTCCCTGTGCATCTTCCAGTCCATGTTCTCCATTAATTTGATGACGAAAAAGCTAGCGGGTATTACTGGTCCTCTAACCAAAGACTTCTCGCTATTGAAGGCTTCCACGAGGTGTGTGTGAAACTGTAGTGCATATCGAGTGTTTCGCTTCACCTCGGTGAGGAAAAGTGGAGGTGGGGTAGATGCCACACCTTAAGTAGAATCATGCGCCGAAAGTGCCGAATGAAAAAAAAAATCAATACCCCAATATAATTTTTCATGGCAGAATCGTATTTACGAACATACATAATAACGTACATAAGAAATGTATTTTAACGAAAGGACACAATGCGATACCACTGTCCTGCGCCTCCATCGTAAAAAAAAAGACAAATGTTGGGACTCTTATGTCTACATAAAAAAAAATCCTATGCATGTTCTCGCTGACCGCCGTGCGCTTTTGGCTGTGAAATCTGGATTAGCCAGATAGATGTCTCGAGGCAGATACCGGAGAAGATGTTCTGATGCATCGCCGTTAAGCGACTCCAATCTGACACCTCTCGTTCCCTCCCGCCTTATGTCTTGATGAGGCATAAGTGGATCATTTCCCCACCGAGGAAAATCTTCTCGTTGCGCTTAAAAAAGGGCTTTGGGTTTTCACATTTTTTGCACACTTCAGCATTATGGATTTTAGATTGGAGTCGTTTGACATTCATCTTTATTCCCCCA
Organism: Hippocampus bargibanti; assembly: GCF_051943395.1. Classification (NCBI taxonomy): domain Eukaryota; kingdom Metazoa; phylum Chordata; class Actinopteri; order Syngnathiformes; family Syngnathidae; genus Hippocampus; species Hippocampus bargibanti. Next base: position 22,826,222 of record NC_142735.1, on the reverse strand, counting down.
AGTCGCTTCTGTCACACCGCTGTGCCGTTGTCTCCGTATCGTTACGCCAAGGCCAGAGCGTGTGAATGATAGTCAGAAATATGATCGACGTTGATCTGCGAAGTGGCAATCATAGATTCATTTCATTATTTCTGAACCTTTTGAGACTTTGCACATGATGCCAATGCGAAATATGCATGTGAGACTTTTTGTCCACTACCGGTTACCATACTCACATTCGACACCGTAGTATCTGTGAGGCTGAAAGAGTGTGTTTTTTAACTAATTCACTGCCAGACGTGTAAAAATGTGTCCACTCCAGTGCCAGGGTCTTTGTCATTGTCACTCGAATTCTAGGACCCACAGCATATTGAGTTTTAGGACGACATAAACAGTGAATTCAGTGAAAGAAATCTCAGACTCTCTTCTTTCATCACAACAAAAGAGTTAATTCCTAAATTATACGGGTCTGGAGTTATATGAACCTGACATGAGTGCGACTGTCCAAAATCAGAATCAGAATCATCTTTATTGCCAAGTATGTAGAACACACAAGGAATTTGTTTCCGGTAAAACACGATACGGACACGGTAGAATACAATGCAATATATACATATACATATACTGGCTTATATACAGCTTTAACTGTCACGTTTTGCAGGGTGGTGATGGCGGGTGCGGATCCCAAAAAGCAGGCAGGAAGGAGCAGGGGGTTGTGTTTGACAAATTGTATTAAAATAAAGGTCAGCAGGAACTAAATGTAACGTCAAAATGATCTGAACAGAAAAAAGTATCAAAATAAAACCAAGTGTAAAAGTCCGCCAAGGTTAAACAAACGTGCACGGCATACAATTGCATACAAAGCATACAACAAACAATGACCTGACACCGGATGGTCGTGCCGGGAGTCTTTTTAAGTGTCACTAATTGTAACGACCAGCACCTGCGATGCAGCCGGCAGGGCTGACAGCGCTACCGGATGGTCGCCAATTCGAACGTGGCAGTCCGCCAAGGCTCGGGACGACCAGCACCTGTGCAGGTGCATGCGGGGCCGACAGCGCCACCCGCTGGTCGCCAACCAGATCATGACATTAACGACAGCTGAAGCTGGCTCAAAATGCGAACATGGACAAAAGGGAAATGCTCCCACTTTTTAAAAAGCAAAAAACATTACCAGAGGCCATGGTCAGCGCTTTTTCGGCACCCAAACAAGAAAAAACAAAACCCGAACAAATTTGGGAATGGCGCTCTCCGTCATATTTTAAATTCCCGAATACATTTGTGAATGTATTAAAAGGAGAGGGCGTGGCCGAATGAGTGACTTCAGTCTGAAAATTGAAAGTACCGTATTTATTCAAGTATAACGCGCACCCGTGTATAACGTGCACCCCTAATTGTCAATTAAAAATCGGTATAAAATTTTGTTTCACTTTTTCTCGGCTAAGGCCAAGTAAGTGACAACACGTGTCCATGATAAAAATCATTTATTGACAATGTAAGCTTCTTCACTTTCTTCCGGTAACAGGATATCAATTAAAATATGAAGAACACTGAATCGAAACTCTGGATATTGGTAATTGTGCAAAACAGCAATACTTATCTCCCGTTTCAGTGTGGGTGAGGCGAGGAAAGGAAATGAAGCAAAGCTAAAGAAATGGTAATCAACAATTAAAAAAAAGGAATGCGCGTGGTCCGGGTCTTTCCAAGAATCGAAACTGAAGGGCACCTTAACAACAGAATAGCCCTGGAAATGCTGACCGCTCCTGCAAGGGATAAAGCATTAAATATACCGGTATAGGAGGCATTTTTCCCATGCCTCATTTATAATGCGCACCCAAACTTTTAATTATTTTTAGGTTGAAAATTGTGTGCGTTATACTCGAATAAATACGGTATACAGTTAGCTGGTTGCTAGTTAGCCTACCTGGTACACAGATTGTGTGGTGAGTCACATAATCTGTGTACCAGGTAGGTGAATAAATTTGTAATAAGTATTTATTCATTTATTTATTTTCTTTTTAAAAGCTGGCCTTTTCAAAAGGCTCAAAACCATTTCTGGAAAAAAATAGTGTTGCAGTTGGAGTCTTCTGGTCAATCGAACTAATGAGCGGCCATTAGCTTTGTGCGGATACGTTCAAATGGGTCAAAATGCTCTTTTTTTCTTTCTTTCTGTAGGTTCACAAGTTTTCCCCTCTGGTCCAAAGTTAGGCCATGGTAAATTTTAGTATTTTATTTAATTCCGACAATTCAAACATTATCACGTTTGTTAGCGTATTTTAGCATCATCAGCAAATTTCAACGACGAAACAATATTATTGCCTAAAACTCATTTTTCCGCTCTGCTGTGTTACACTTTTGGATTTTTAATACTCGTTTTGGGTAATTTCTTTGAAACATGATAACAAACACGGCTCACTCTCGACTCAGACGAAATCCTTCAGGAAATCTTGGTCAATCATTGAAGATGGATTCACCCATCCAGACAACTGTAAATGATTCAATCGATAAGCAAGCTCACTGCTCTAGCTTACTTTGTATTTTCATTACCATCATTGCTAACTCCTCAAAGTGATCTTCAAATACCTTTTTTCCCACCATGTTGCAATTATGCACTCATTATATTATTGCTATTATTGATATTTCCTTCCAATATCATCCACATGACAGCTACCATATCTTTTCCTGACTTCATCTTTAACTCACTCACAGATTGCCATACAATACATTCCCGATTTTACTGCTAAATTCGTATTTGCTCTGAATGAATATTTCACGGTAAAAGCTGAGACGATATCGACTATGCGTGTTCTCATGCGTCTTAATGTACCACCATGGTTGCTGAAAATAAAAAGGTAGGTGATGTTCGTCTCCTCCCGTACGTTCACTCTCGATCAAATTTGGGCTCATACGGCAATGGATTTAAAGCGACTTTTTCATAATAGCGGGCGTCGCGCAATTGGTCAGCGATGTGTGTAAACCCATGTTGCCGTTCAAAGGCACTGTCTCTTCAAGTCACGCTTTTAATTCCGCAGCGGGAATCGCGGCAATATTTAACAGGAAATGTCACAGAATGTCAAGTCGAAAAATGTCACCGGGGAAGGACTCAAGGGTGACCTAAAAGCTCCCCTTAAGATGAAATAAATATGCCTCATGGTATTGTAAAGGCAGCATTTTTTTCTTCTTCCTGCCATTCATTATCAGGCAAGGGAGCAACAAATGAACTCAATCATTATTCGAATAAACACCTTTTATTTTGTTGCCCTCAACTTTTCCTACAATCCCATACATGATGAAATGCAGGCAGAGGGAGGAGCAGGGTGTATTTGACAAATCATCAGGACCATTTTGATGCTGCTTCAGAGCTGGCTGATGAGCTGATCATTTGAATCAGCTGTGTTGCTCCTGGGAGAGCTGGAAATCAGGCAGGACGGCGGCCCTCGAGGACCAACTTTGGACACCCATGCTATACAGCGACAGATCTCTCATTAAGTGCATTTGTGAATAACCATAAAGTGAGGGGAATGGATAATTTTGAAACAAGTACTACTATGACTTCTGTGTAAGCTCTCAGTCAAATGAAAAGGTCGTCATCTGTACTTCTTGGAAGAAGTACAGATGATACTAGTATGACTTCTATGACTACTAGTGGAGTAGTCGTAGTCGTTGATCACCACATACAGGCTTAAAAATACTTTGTGTGGTGGGAAATTGATTGTTGTTGATTTGTTGGGGAGATTTCTCAAACATGGGGTACCACAAGGTTCTGTTCTTCGCTGCCTACAATTTTTTTTTAATACCAAGCATCTTTAGGTCAAATTATACTCTCCTTTGGTATTTGATTGTTATGCCGATTGTATGGACTATTAGTCGAGGAATTTGTTTGTCTTGTTTCTGTGTTTTTATGGACATGACTGAATTACTCTGTCTTTCTTTGAAAATGTTCTCATTGCATTTGTATTTTTATCTGTTGTTTTTACTTTATTTGTAAAGCACTTTGACTCCAATAATTCTATACATAAATGTATTATTATTATTATTATTATTATTATTATTATTATTAGTAGTAGTAGTAGTAGTAGTAGTAGTAGTAGTAGTAGTAGTAGTAGTAGTAGTATTAGTAGTATTATTATTTGTACTGTAAATATATATTTTAAATGCATACATATAAGACAAAGTCCTTATTTTAAAAGTACACAATTGATGAAGGACAAAATAACATAATGCATATTTTACCAACTCAAATTCCAACAAACCATAAAAGCAAAAATATTGAGTTGAAAATGTTTTCGTTTTAAATAAACAAGGTTAGACAGCAAGGCTGTGACACAAAAATTCTGAGGCATAATACTACAAAAAAATACAAAAAACAATAATATTGAGGAAAAAGTAGATTGATGTAAAACAATATATTTTTGAAACTATTGAAGGAAATAATTATTTTCATTTGAATGGGACAATGCCCATCGCCGAACACTGGTGCAATAGCGGCAATGATGTGCCGACGTTATCATACAGCTAATTTACATTCGTAGTTCCTTGGCAGGTACCATTAAACATGGACTCGCCATAAATAGGAGATACTTAATTTATTCACTCATTCCCACGTCTGACAGATGTCTTAAAATCAAAACAACGTTGCCAAAGCAAAGCAAGCAATCAACACGAGGCGTCTGTGCAGACTGTGTGGCTCAACGCTTCCAGGGCTATTCTGCTGATCACAGGGTGGGGTGGGGGGGTAGAGGGATAGTGGAGGGGGGTGAAAGCAATTTCCTCCTTTGTTCCCAGCACTGCAAGCCCAATATTGGCCACAGCATCCTGACACAGAGGAGATTGGTGGCCAGGATGCTGAATTTTTCATGAGGCGGGAAAGGTTAGATAAGATCCTCCCACACGTTGGAGATTATGCGCTCGCAGATGTCTTGGGAGCCCGGCCTGCTGTTCAAGGAAAATTTGTGCATGTGACTCCCGCCTATGAAAGATTATATGCAGGTGACACGTTTACCGAGTAACACTTTACAGCATGTTGGAGTTGGCGATCATTACTTTTGAACGGATGTTTATGATTACTACCATTCTGATCGCTTGCTTGGATCCCACGGAGGCCATCAACGGCATTTCTTATTCTCAGGGCACTTTGAATGCACAAAAAAGAATTCTGCAGTCCACCTGGGAATGCTGTGAAATATTGATGCCATTCAAATTGCATTCAGTTGTTTTTTTCCCCTAAATCGTGCGATGCCTTGAGATGCGAGCGACTCCATTGAAGTCGTCGAAGTCGCAGTAAAAACCTCATTTGCTCCGTTGTGTAAGAACAAGCACACTGATTGAGTTTCCCTGTATGCATATTCCAGGAAGTGTGACTTGTGGGCTCTCATGTGGACCCTCGCAGTTCAGAGTTGATGAATTGACAGTGACAAAGAAGAATGTCACATCCAGGGATGTTTTTAAAAATGCTGCCGTTGTCATTCGGTTGCCCTGAATGACACAAAAGTTCAAGTCGCTGTCATTGTGCAGACGGTAACATTTCATGTGGAACAAGTGCAACGCAGACTGGGTGCCATTTTGCTGCTCTTAGCAGATTTTTACCACGAGGTTATATCATGAAAAGGACAACATACAGGCAGCAAAAAAGTGATTGAGTCATTTGGCTGTCGTAGGTATCCATCTGGTATATGCGTGTGAACGCCAAAGGAGGACTATCTGAGAGTTGTGAGCGTCCCGTCTGCGAAAGCGCCATTAAAATGTCAGTTATGATGGATGTTCCGCCTTTCCTGCATTAACTGGTACATTACGAGTCATTAATTCTTCAGAATATGCGCTGGAGCTCATGAGGCCTCCCAGAGGAGTATGGTGGGGCCGTTTGCGTGCGCGTGTCTGGGGTGTTCATTGGGGGGAGAAGCGAGAGAGGTATATAAAGAGGGTAGGGTGCTCTGACTACAAATCAGCTTTGTCGCAGTCAGCGTTGGGAGCCGTCTTATTGACAGTCATTTGCAGTCGTGCACACACACACACACACACGCACACGCACACACACACACACACACACACACACACACACACACACACACACACACACTTTTATGGACCCCCTTTTGAAGTCGCACACCTTTGTAAAACAAACAAACACAATCGATTTCATTTTTCACTATTTGTTTAAAGGACAACCGACACCATTTTTATGTTTCCTAACTGAAATCAGAAAAACGTTTTCTAGCATCTAAAACACCCAAAACACGCAGGCTGATATTTTTAGTCAAACGCAAAACACCAATAAAAATGACTTAAAGTTGCCCAAAACTGCCACTAATGAACTCAAAACTGGAGATATTCAGAAAGTCCCGCCCCCAGTTTGTGACGTCTCGTCAGGATACTCCTTCACAAACTGCCTTGCTCCAGAATCAACACAATGGCTTCAGAGAGATCAGATTCGGAAAAAGATCCTTTGTTGTTACTCATACAGTTATGAAAATGATTCAAATAGTTCTGAAGAAGAAAGCATAAGTGTTTGCGATCGGTTAAAGAAGTCCTTCCGTACTAATTCGAGCCGTGTAAGCAAAGCGACGAAACTGGTGAAGGACACGACATATGAAGCATATATGAAGCTCCGTGAATAAGCAATATAGCATCAACTTCGGTGATATGTGGCATATAAGGACATGTATAACAAATAATAAGCTACAAGATGTCAACATCAATGCAGATTGTTTAATGGTTTTGCATGCAAAACGTTTTAACTTTCAGAATGAAGAGTTACGAACTTACGTATGAATGAGCGGTTATCCATCGCGTTTATCCATCGCTAACTCCGGTTAGCTCCTCGTTCCAGCATCTGAATGTTTGTCCGATAGGTTTGCTCCACTATTATGACGATTGCTCTCTTTCACCACTGGAAGAAACTTTCTACCCATTGTCAGGCTGAGAAGGTGACAGCGGTTATCCAAGCAGGGATTTGCGTACTCCTCGGCTGGTGCTATACTGCTCTGGTCCGTTGGAAATGGTTGTTTTTGTCCGCTGGGAATTTGTGTAAACTTACACCTTCTTTATGCGTGTTACCACAATTGGCTGCCACACAACGATTCACCATCGCGTTATTTGTGTCGTTTTCCTTCTAATTTCGCAATCAACACGTGTTTTCAGATGAAACAAAGTACCCAAAATGCAACATAAAATATAGCTATATGCGGTGGAATCTTTGTAAAATGCGGTCTGTCGAAGTCATTTGAAGTGATTCTACAAATTATGGACACAACTTGTCCAGGGGTGTCGGTTGTCATTTAAGTTCACAAAAACGAATGGAATTCCTGAAAATCATTGAAAGAAATTATTTTTGGTAAAAAATAAATGAAAATGCTTTAAAATGAACAAAAGCAAATTGAAACGACATATTGCATTTATTACATCTAATGAAAGCTGACTGTAATTATCGAGAAAATATTCTTTGTTGTCATATTTGTCAGGGAATATTATTTTTCCAGATTCATTTTAAATCAATTTAATTTGGAGTTGCTGACAGAAGGGGTCGTTTGAGAGGGTAGTTCAGTTTAGTTTATTCCACAATACTGTGGTTTCCGGTGTATAAGGCGCACCCAAAAGCCTTGATTTTCTTCCAAAGATGACCCTGCGCCTTATACTCAGGTGTGCCTTATATGTGAAGTAATATTGAGCCACAACTGGTTTCGTAACGGCTGTCAGCAGCCAGCAATTCCATTTTCCGCTGTAGAAGAAGTCGTGCGTAACCCCAGCCTTTACTGGAGCGCCTTATAATGTGGTGTGTCTTATATTTGGAAACTTTTATGTTTATATATTATATTAGGAAAACTTTTTTCATTCGTCGAAGATGCGCTTTATACTCCGGTGCGCCTTATACACCGGAAAATATAGTACTTAGTGATCTTTTTTTAAAATCTTGTACTTGACAAATATGACAAGTATTTTTTTAAGCTAAAACTAAGACCAAATCTAATAAAAACTAAAGTAATATGGAGTATTTTTGCCTTCATAAAAAAAAGCTCTAGTCTAAAATTAAAAACTAACGGAATTTAAAAAAATGTCCAAATGAAATAAAAACTCTTTTTGTTTGTATTGTTAAAGATGATGATGATGATGATGATGATGACGATTATAATAATAATAATAATAATAATAATATTATTATTATTATTATTATTATTATTATTATTATTATTATTATTATTATTATTATTATTATCACAGCTTAAGCTGTTGTTAAAGTGTTATATAAATCAATATATATTATTATTATTATTATTATTATTATTATTATTATTATTATTATAAGCCTCGTAGCGAGCTAGCTTTCGGCATCTGAACCCAAAGTCGTCATTTTCACGGGTTGCCAATCTTGTGTGAAGGACACAAGAGTAAAACTGCTGAGTTTATGTTGGATGCTGGCGCGAATGAGGTCAGCGCGGTGAAATTTCCATGACTCCACTTAAACTTGACCCTCTCATACACAAAAACTCGCATGGAGAAGCCACCCCCACATTCCCACAAACACACACACTCCCACTTGAGACGCCTCTGCACTGATCTGCCTTGACTTGTTTTGGGATTGTCGCTTCCAAATACACGCGGGGCCTTACTGATGACGTTAAGTAGGACGTCTGCGCTTTGTAATTGACAATTATAAAGGATCCACTGAAGGGTCTCTCATCTGGCGGGCATGTATGTCTGACATTTATGCCATCGCAAAATGTGGGATTTTGTTGATCCCTGTAGTTAATGTTTTTTTTAATCCCACTTTTTTTTATGTATGTTTAAGTAGTTTGAATTCTGTATGGGGTGTTTTATCTCCCCTAGGAAGGTCTGTTTGCCAGAGGGATGAGCACCAGTTGTTTTAGTGGCTGCTACAAGAGTGGGTATTGACTTTCTCGCCACCATCTGGAGAGACTTCCTGCGCAGCAACATCAGCAGCAGCCTGAACAGCTGAAATCTTCCTTGTGCATTTCATGCATCCTGCCCCTCCCAACATGACACATGACGTAACACTATACTAATATAGTGTAGTGATGGCACCGTCTATCACATAGTTATGTAGACTAGAAAATTCCCGCAGAAATTTTGAATGAGGCGGCGTGGCTTAAAAAAAGAGTATTATGTTGTTGGTTTTGATACGTTTGCCCAGATTTCTTTATTTTCTTTTTATCTTTTTATTTTTATGGGTTCGGTGTCGTCTCACACCTTGGGTGGTGTCCGTCCCCCCATTTTACCTCGGGTCCTCTACCAGAGGCCAAGAAGCTTGAGGGTTCTGCGCAGTATCCGCGCTTTTCTGGACCGAGATATCCGGTGTTGTTCCCGGGATCTGTTGCAACCACCCGTCAAGTTTGGGGGTCACTGCACGGAGTGCTACGACCACCACAGGCACGACTGTCACCTTTACCATCCAGCCTCTCTGCAGCCCCTCTCTGAGTCCTTGGTATGTATCTAGTTTCTCGTGTTCCTTCTTTCTGATGTTTCCATCACTCGCGATCGCTACATCCACGACTATGCCTTTATCTATGATCACGATATTTGGTTGGTGTGCCATTACCAACTTGTCTGTCTCTATCTGGAAGTCCCACAGGATTTTTGCTCAGTCATTCTCTACCACCTAGGGAGGTGTTTCCCATTTTGACCTTGGGGTTTCCAGTCCATACTCCGCACAGATGTTTCGGAAGACTATGCCAGCCACCTGGTAATGGCGCTCCATGTAAAGTTTCCCCGCCAGCATCTTACACCCTGCAGTTATATGTTGGATTGTCTCAGGTACCTCTTTGCACAACCTACACTTTGGGTCTTGTCTGGTGTGGTATTGCCTCTACTGCTCTGGTGATCAGGGCCTGCCCTTGAGCAGCCAGGATGAGTGCCTCTGTGCTGTCCTTTAGGCCTTTAGGACTTCTTGAGATCAGCCACTTCAGTTATGGTTCGATGGTACATCCCGTGTCAGGGCTTTTCCTCCCATGATGGTCCCTCTTCCAGCACCTCATCCTCTGTTCCCCATTGTCTGAGACATTCTCTGAGTACATCATCCGTTGGAGCATTCTCTTTGATGTATTCATGGAGCTGGCATGGAGCTGGCCTCCTTCCTTTCGGCTTGCGTAAAGTCTCAGGGTGCAAGATTTGGGATGGAACCCACCATGCATGGTTAGGGGCTTTTGGGTCTTAACATCCATGGTCTGAATCTCTTCCTTTGTCCACCTTATTATTCCTGCAAGGTATCTGATCACTGGCTGATGTCGGGACCTGCAGTCTTGTGCAACCTTTCTGTCAACCAGCAGTTGATGTTTTGCACTTCTGGTATATCTACTAATACCATTCTGTGCTTAGCTCATGTATTGATTAATGTGTCCCCTTAACTGCCGCCATGATGCCAGACATGAGCTTCCATCTTGTGGAGAGATAGGTTATTGGCCGATAGTTGGATGGAAGTGCACCCTTTGAAGGATCCTTCATATATTATATTAGGTGTTCAATTACCTGACATGTTTCGGCGTATACTTCCGCCTTCGTCAGAGTGTCACGGATGTTGTTGTGACGCGCCTTTTTCAGCTGGTGTTACTATGAGGGCGTGACCTACCTGTCAGATCTGACAGGCAAGTCACGCCCCCCGCTGTCCGCTCGTCCCTCCAGGATACTGCTCCAGGTGGTAGAGAGTATGTAATCTCCCTCATCCCTGTTGATGGTCCTTGGTTCTCGCTTCCGGATTTCAATGGCCTCCGTGATCCAGCGCTGATGTTTGTTTTCTTCGGTGCGGATGACTCTGGCCTTCTCCCAGTCCACGATGTGATTTTATCTTTTGCAGTGGTCTGTGATGGCTGATTCATGGTGTTCCTGTTGTGCTTGTTGTTTATTGCTCTTGTTTGTATTGTTGCTGTCTCCTTCTCACACTCCTTCTTGTGCTCTTTTTTTGTATTAAAACTCATTCCTGTCTCCCCGATGTATGATTTATTGTATGATTTGCATGGGATTTCATATATTGAGTTGCATTTATTTTCCGGGTGTATTTTGTCCTTTGGGTGTACCAAGATCTGTCGAAGAGTTGTGTATGATTTCACCGGTGTGTTTATGTTGTGTTTCCTCATTGCTCTTCGATGACTTAAAAGTGATCGTTCGTTGCTGGTTCATCGCTCTTCAGGGTGTTAGAAGTCGGATGGTGAAATCAGCAGGAAGCCAGGTGTTGAACAGAATAAATTATTTTAATCTTGCAAACAGCAGGGACATTGTGAGGTCGGTTGAGGAGAGAGAGGATGAGAGAGATAGACGTGCTGGGAGAGCATTTATATAAAACGGACAGGATGTGACGTAATAGAATGTGACATCATGTAAAGGCAGGCAGGATATGATGTCCAGGAAAAACAAAACGATGCAAAAAGATGTTTAAAGATGTTCGTATAGCGAATTACCCCAACACTCTTTGTATGCGTTCTGTGTTCCCTCTCATGTATGGCAATGTTACCATTCCTCTGTGCTCTTGTTTGTTTGTTTTTCTTTCTCCCCTGTCTTGTGTTGTTTTTGTTTTTGACCTGCTCTGCACCTAATATACACTCTCAAGTGTAACGATTGGAAGCTTTCGTTCTCAACGCTCATTGATAGGAAGAACCTGCCAGTTGAATAAAAGCTGTTTTTCCGAAAGTACGTCAGTGGTGCTGCCAAGAAAGCTATTGAAGGGCATTTTCTGGCAGGTACAGAATCTGCTTACCGTGCCGCCTGGAGAACATTGGACGACAGATATGGCAATCTTTTCTTAATTAGCAAAGCATACAGGGACAAGGTCCATGCATGGCATAAAATTGGCCCAAAGGATAATCAAGACCTATGTGAATTTGTAGACTTTCACATCAGTGTTGAATCAGCCATGCCTTATGTACAAGGACTGCAAGTTCTCAATGACTGCTTGGAGAACCAAAGAATAGCAGCCAAACTGCCTGATTGGTCCAGCTCATGCTGGAATCGTGCAGTTGTAACAATGAGGATGAAACTAATGCGTTTCCTGATTTCAAGGCCTTTGTGTCATTCCTCAGAAAACAGGCTCATATTGACTGCCACCCTGTAACAGCGTGGCAAGCTATGAACCCAAAAGATGAGAAAACAAAGGCAAGCCAGCAACTCAACTTGAAGGAATATAGAAAATGAAACATTGATGCCAAAACATTCACTACAAGTTCCAGTAAAAAGACATACAGCCAATGTCTGTTCTGCAAGAACACCTAATATACACTGTCTGGAAGAAAATAATCTGTTTTAAATTAGATATCAAGTAGACATGATGAACTTAATACAACTATGATCAGGATTTGTTGAGGACTGGTTCATTTGTGCTTCTTGGCGCTCATGGAGTACTGTGAGTTTCATTAGCCAGTAGGTATGGATCATATGGTATGGCGCCGTTCAGTTTTTCATATCTGAGACTCTTTCTTGTATGTCTGCCACTGTTGTGGTAACTGGGTTCTGTTCGGGGAGGTTGCTGGAGTCACCAGCCATTGAGCACCACCGTTACGTGCAATGTCTTTCTCCCATATGCCTATCCAGTATTTTTCAGTTTCCAGCCTTGGAGGGTCTGCTCTGCTGTTAGAACCCTGACACTGAGCGTACACAGGTTGTGTTGCGAACAGTCTGTATCTTCGTCTGGCCCTTCTCTTTCGAGTGTCTCTTTAGGCGACTGGACAAGGCCTTGAGGCTTTGTTTGGCAGTTTCGAGTGCTTCAGCTATGGTCATCTGGATTTACCTCTTGGGTCTTGGCCTTTTATTCACACCTCTCTAAGCCTCCGTCAATTGACTCACATCTTTCCAAGCCGCCTTGATCTTAGCTTCCAACCGTCTTTTCCATGTTGGGCAACGTATCACATGGCTCCCATGGTTCTTCTTATAGCCAAGCATCTCTCGGATCACTGATGCTGAAGCGAATATCAGCTCATTGATTTCTGTGATCGTTACAGTAGGAATCGCCTTCAGTGCTGCATTCACAGTTTCCATGAGACTTTCAGATGGTACTTCACATAGCCATTGTAATCGTTTTCTAGGTTGCCCAGCTTTTATTTTTAGCATATACATATTTATACATATCACATCTCATGGGCGAGATGCTATATATATATATATATATATATATATATATATATATATATATATATATATACACAACATTTTTTTCACCAATGAAGTGTTTGGTGAATGTTCATTTTAACTGGTTGGGTTCAGTACCTCCAACAAGGTTAAGAACCGCTGCACTACACATTTTATTTTATTTATTTTACTCTTTCATAGCTGCTCAAACGTTGAATAATTGAATGTTGTTTTTACTGTGTTCTTCAGTGTCAGTGGCGATATGGCGGAAAGTCTGTGTTGTGTGACAACACCTTTTTAAAAAAGCCGTGACTCACGTGCTAAAATTATCTCGGCCATGCGTTGCCTTTAGCATGAAACTCACCCGATAATAAGCACATGTGCCCCCTAGTGGCTGATTCCATTCACCTCAGGCGTCTTGCATGAAATACAAATCACACGAAATGTCTTGCCGCATCAAACAATGAGACGAAATGAGTCGGACTCTCGTGTAAATAACATTGACATATTCATCGCATATACGCATGGTAGGCACGTGCATACAAAGAACTGATTGGACAAGTAATGTCATGTGATTATTTGCAACCAAAGATGATGGCCAAGTGAGTCATAACTAGTTCACACGTTGAGTCGGGTGTGTTTTTACCTGCATAGCAGAAGCTCCATCGAACCCCTGAAACCGATACACCAAACCACCTCGGACTTGATCGAACCCAAGTTAAGAATCACTGTGTTAAGATCACCGTTTTGTGAGGGCGATGTTATATTATTAGTTTTGTATTCTCTTGGGACCTATTTGATGTTTTGGAAGTTGTGTTAAGGAGTAGGAAGAGTCAAATAAACCTTTGGACTATCCGAGGCACACGTGAATTTGTGTCAAACAGGTGAAAGAACAGTTGAGTGGGGGAATCAATCAAGCTTGTCATCTTGACCTACTTGAATGCAGCGGAACACTGGAAAGTAGCCTTGGGCATATATTTTTTTAATTTTCTGTGGAGAAATGTGGCATTTATGATCAAATGTAAACCAATGGCTACAACTGATACCTCAAATCTTTGTAAAGGTCTAAAGAATAAGAAGCGAACATTGTTGTGCAATATTTGTTCAAGTCTATATAAGGAGAAAATAAATGTCTTGTAAATTTTCTCACACAACAGAGAAGAGTTCTCATTCACAACGATGCCAGTATTTAACTCATTCGCTGCCATTCCCGAATTTATTCTGGAATTGAAATGTGTAACGTTGAACGCCATTCCCAAATTTGTTCGGATTTTGGTTTTTCTTGTAGGAGGTGTCAATAAAGCGACCTCTGACTTCTGGCAAAATGTATTTATTTCCAGGAAGGGACCGCATTTTCTCCATGTTAGCACTTTGTGACAGCTTCAGCTGTTGTTAAAGCGCTATATAAATCGCAATGTTGTATTTTGTACAGCCGCCCGCGTTTCGAGCTCAGCTAACTCAATACCCATATAATGTTTTCAGGAGATGAGGCTTCAAAATATTAAAAAATGAAAGTCGTTGGTCTCTCTGTTTGCACTCACGGCCCACAACGAAGCACTAAGTAGCCAGATAGCCGATATCAACTAGCGATAGCGGACTAGCAAAAGAAAATGTTCATTTTAGGCTTGTCAATATTAATCAGAATCAGAATCAGAATCATCTTTATTGCCAAGTATGTAGAACACACAAGGAATTTGTTTCCGGTAGAACACGCTGCACTAGTATCGTCGTCAAAAAAACTGCTAAGTGGCACTATACAGTTCCATTTATCTGGCTGGTAAACTATATGTCATCTTCTTCTTTTCATTTTGGCTTTTCCTTTCAGGGGTCGCCACAGCGAATCAGTGTCCTCCATCTAACCCGTTTTTTTGCATCCTCTTCTCTCACAACAGCTACCTTCATGTCCTTTTTGACAACATCCATAGACCTCCTCTTTGGTCTTCCTCTCGGTCTCCTGCCTGGCAGTTTAAGGCTCAGCTTCCTTCTCCAGATATAGTCACTCTCTCTCCTCTGGACATGTCCAAACCATCTCAGTCTGGCCTCTCTGACTTTCTCTCCAAAGCCTCTAATATGAGTTGTCCCTCTGATATACTCATTCCTGATCCGATCCAACCTGGTCACTCCCAAAGAAAACCTCAACATCTTCCGCTCTGCTACCTCCAGCTCTGCTTCCTGTCTTTTCTTTAGTGGCACTGTCTCCAGTCCAAACATCATGGCTGGTCTCACCGCTGTTTTACACACTTTTCCTTTCATCCTAGCTGAAACCCTTCTATCACACATCACACCTGACATTTTTCTCCAGTCGTTCCAGCCTGCCTGGACACGCTTCTTCACCTCTCTCGCTTCTTCACCTCTCATGCTTCTTCCACACTCCCCACTGCTCTGGACAGTAGACCCCAAGTATTTGAAATCCTCCACTTTCTTTATCTCTTCTCCCTGTAGCATCACTCTCATTCATGCATATATTCCGTCTTGCTGCGACTGATGAACTGGTAAACTATATGTCACCATTGGCGCCAAATTGAATGAAGGTGCTCACGTTGTAATGTTGTTAGATGAGGGGTGAATTGTGCCAACATTCGAGCGTGCATACCCCGGCTTAGTAATTACCATCAAGAAAACAGAAACAGTAAAAAAAACTTCTATGCTAGATCTGCAAAATGAGTCCGATATGTTTTCCATAGTTCACAGTTATTGCATGTTTTCAGAAATTATTTTTAAAGATGCTTCATGGTGTTAGGTCATAAATCTCAGAATTCACTTCACATTGAAAAATGTTATGCTGAAATTCTTAATGATGCAGCTTCACGAATCTGTTTGACAATCATAATTCAACTCACAAGGTTGTTACGTACAAAAACATTGAATCATTTCTCTCGAATCTCATCGAGGCCCAAAACTCATTGAATTCAATCAATGTAGCTAAGACGGCCCATCGGTTACAGGTCACGAAAGTGATGTCGGCCAATGTTTGTCTCCGCGATTGAAGTGTTCCCCCCTGGTTGTACCTTAATTAAGCCATCCCTGTAATCGTACGCAGGCCACCTGTATGATTGGCTGCCGGGAGAAAATTGGCTGGTGGGAATTGTCCTCTAAGCCTCTTGTTAAATTCGCCGGCAGAAAATGGAAAGGCTATTTTCTGTTGTCTTGTCGCACGTTGTAACGGGAAACTGACTCTCAAGCTGTATCCGCTTTTGAAATAAAACACCAGCAAAAGTTCTCATTGAAAAGGATCCCGAAACACCTGACTCATACTGCCCTACTTTTGAGTTTTAATTAAGTTATGTTTTTATTATCTGCCACAGTAGTCCACAGGGGGGTATACAAAAATGTAAAGAGCCACTATAGATTTGAGTTGTTGTTTAATGGTGAGGGGGGGAAAGTTTGAATATCTGCTGGTTTTGGTGCGCGCTCATTTCATTTTGAAGGAAGTAGCTGGAAGAGGTGGTGGGCAGGATCCAAGGGATCCAGTGTTTCACAATGGATTTAATGTTGATTTCCCACTTCATGTTCTGAGAGACTGTGATTACCAGGAAAGAAATTGCACTAAACCATTTTTTTCATACTCAAAATTTGAGGTACAAGTCATTTGAGGCTATACATGCTGCTCTGTCTATTTCCGTCATCAGGAGTCTCAAAATATTGAACAAAACTTGTTCTACTGTTCAGCAACTTTTCATAGGTGTGTCACGTTACCATTAATTGATAACAGCTAGAGCTAAACTTGATACTTGTATTTTGGGTGGGTCATTACGGTTGGAGAGTTAAACTTTTCATCGTGGCATTATTTGCACTTGGAGTAGCATGTTATTATTCACGTGTTACAAGTACAGCTCGCTATATTTTGGTGGTCTTATTTCAAATGTAACAATATGCCATTTGAATAATTCACTTAACTTCAAGATATTCAATACTACATGTTTTCAGACAGATAACATGCCACATACTTCTGTATTTTGTTTTCCTATTTTTTTCTTTCCTTTCCTCTTCCTTTCATAACTTTGCTGCAGTGAAATGTACATTTCTCCACTGTGAGACTAATAAAGGCAAATCCAATCCAATCCAATACTCACGCTTGATTACTCACCAATATCATGTACCGATCTCTACCACTTTTGATGTACAAAATATAATTTAACACAATGACAAAAACATTGTGGACTAAGATATATCCTTGTGACACAGATGGTGATTTGCACTACCACAGTATAGCACCAACGACTGAAATTTGGTATTGGCTACTTGGTATTGGTACTCACCAATCCTGAGTATGCATAAATAAATGAATATCACTTCATCAAAATCGAACAAAGTGATGCGATTGTTGAATTGTCGAATAGGCTGCTTTTATAAACTTCTGAATTTTGATTAGGATTCAAATCATAGATGGATGAATACAATGTTAGATGGCAGGCCTCCCTTCAGCTGGGTTGTGAATGTTATTTTCTTGGCGAATCTCAGCCACTGAATAGTTAATGGTGCCATTACCGCTTGTTTGATTTGAATGTTTAAAAAAAAAGGAGCGCCTTTGGCTCTGTTGGAAAACTTTGTGTTGATGTGAGGGTAAACATCTACTTGGTCTGTTTGGCACTAGCACGTCCCATCTGACTATTGATTGGCTAATGCATAACAAATCACCATTTATGTGTCGCTGACGTGCAAGGTCAGCAACACCTTGAAATGTGTGAAGAGACAATAATATAACTGTATGTTTTTTTAATCTAAATAGCAAGCTCTTGAACACTTAAACATCTCCAAATAATATTTTTTTTTTTATATTTATGTATGTCATCCCCCATGTCCAATGAACAGAAGCATAAAATAATTCTGAGCAGAACATTTTATATGACAAATTTTCTCTTAATTTATTTTTTGTACATTTTAAATGTACCAATTTTAACTTTTCAATGCACATTACTCATGCAATCTTTTGTAATACATATCTTGTTTTCATTGGTTTGTTTTTGTTCGTTTTACCAGAGCGGTACCTTTAAGACCTCGCCCTTTGAACCCCGCCCACTCCAGGAAGTATTTCCCACACCCGACAGGTGAATGCAAGGGACAAACACTGAGAACAAAATGATGTCGTCATGCATATTCTGTCATGCCAATGGAGGAAACAATCGTGCAAGCCTAGCTAAGGGCGCGCCAAACGGGAAGAGGAAGATGAAGTGAGCGAAACAATTAAATTGGGATACGTTTTTCACACTTTGCTGCGGTGTCAGCGCTGGGGTTGGCAGGCGCCCATTTTGATGTGCTTTTGCTTTTCTGTTTTTTCTGCACCACCTAGGTAGGAGTCAATGAGGATCATGGTTGACTAAGGTAATTTTTGTATTATTAGCACATGTGATGGGTGATTAGACTTTCAAATAAAATATAAAAAGTACGAGGAGGTTTTTTTTCCTCTTCCAGCATTAATTTGACCACACATGTTAAGCTGCAATGCTCGGCGGATCAACGTGCTGATTTTCCTCCGTCTTAGGTCAAATATTTCAAATAAGTGGATGAAGTGCTTTGTGGAAAAATAATTACTTTGAAAAGTCACGAATTATAACACTTCTCGGGTTTTCCAAGACTGCTCTGTTTGATGGGAACAACAAAATACTTTTTTGTTAACTCATATTAAACAAGTCTAAAGTTGTCAAAGTATCTAATAAACTATTCCCTAACCACATTTGTTCTGTCAGCTCTGTTGTAGGACTTTTTTTGTCCAAATCTCTCTGATCTTCGAAATATCTTTGAAGACGCACTTTGCCAAGTTGCCATGGAAAATGTGCAGAAAACGTTCCCCCTTAGATTCCCTTCAAGAATTTAGTGTATGCTATCTAAATGCAAATGATCTAATTGATATTTCTGAGCATGACTAACTCCCAGGGTAGTGGGACTTAAACTTTGGCTGTCATTAAGATGGAAAACCTGCAAGTGACCTTTTTGGATTCCCCCCAAATCACCCCCAACCCCCACACACGGACTTTTTACCCCTCCCCCCTCCTTTTTTTAAGTCGTTTTAGTCACTTGTATGACTATTGCTGCAAACAGCATACTTTTGAAATACACATTAGCTTTGTCAATGCGGAATTATACTTAATTTCATAGAATTTTGTTTGGATTTGTTTTGACATACTGAACTCTTTTTTTCCCAACAAGTAGATTATTTTTGCAAATATGATGTATTCCTCCCACTTAATATGATTTTGAAAAAAAACAATTGAGTCCCTTAAACTGCATTTGTAATCAAGCAAGTTCAATTAAATAATCAACGAAAGAATAGTCAAGTAAAATAATATAATAATACATTTCATTTATAAGCACCTTTCAAAACTCTCAAGGACACTTTACAGTCACAATATATTTTTCTGTGGGTAAGCAGCGGCAGCCACACGAGCTAGCCTTCACTCAACCCGGAAGTAACCTAAAGTAGAGTAACAATAAAATAAAATTATCTATCTATCTATCTATCTATCTATCTATCTATCTATCTATCTATCTATCTATCTATCTATCTATCTATCTATCTATATATATATATATATATATATATATATATATATATATATATATATATATATATATATATATATATGTTTTTTTTTTTTTTTAAACGACAACCGACGTCCCCGGACAAGTTGTGTCCATAATTTGTAAAATGGCTTCAAATGACTTCTACTGAGCGTATTTTACAAAGATTCCACGGCATATAGCTATATTTTACGTTTTAAGACTCGCGCTGAATATTCCGGAAGTTTTGTTTTTGAGTTGGTGACTAGTCCGTACGTTACGTCACTGAAGGAACGCCCCTGACCGAAAAAAGGACACATTGTAGCAGTCCTTCCATCACGTCAATGCATATGGCTCTACTTGGCTGGTCTGAAAACTTCGTGTAGCACCAAAAAAGAGGCAGAAGAGGGCGACAAAGCTCCATGTAAGCAATTAATCAGCCTGTGGAAACTGGCTGATTAATTCCTTACAGGAGCTTTGTCGCCATTTTCTGCCTCTTTTTGTGCTACATTTCCTGCCCCCAGATACCTCAAAATGGCATGGAATACATTCTTTCATCGATTGCAAACATGTATGCTTTCCTCTTCAGAACTATTTGAATCATATTCATAATTGGACGAGTTTGTGACGTCACGAACTGGGGGCGGGACCTTCTGAAACTGGCCACTTCCGGAAGAGGGGGAGGGGGAGAGGGAGAGGTAGGGAGGGGGAGAGCGAGACAGAGAGAGAGCGTGAGAGAGAGCGAGACAGAGAGAGAGCACGAGAGAGACGAGAGGGAGGGGTTATTCCGGGTGTATATATTGGCTGGCAGGACGATGTTCCTTTTAAAGACAATCTCCTCCGTGGATCATTCAGTGATGTCGCCTGCTTGTGTGATCTACCTGTAAAAGCGCGATACAGGCACAAGCCAGGGGTTTCTCCTTTTTTTACTTTTTTTTTTTTACTTCGTTCCTTTTTTATTTATTCTGTTTCACTCCAGTCCCTCTCAATTCCCTCTTTACCCTTTCCCTTGACCAAACCCTTCTCCTTTCGTTCCAGCAAAGAAGCCATTTGTGTTTTATGATTTAATAAATATTTTATTTCGCATCTTCATTTTATGTCATTTGTCTTTTATGTTTGAACTTTAAAAAAATACATATACCGAGCACCATTGGCTACTTATTTGGACGTCCGTAACTTTCATAGATAAAAACGGTAAGATGATGTTTGCACGTTGTCTTGTGGTTGTCTTTGAATGGCGGACCATTTCTGGTTGCATGTGAACGACGCGTGATGCGTCCAAGACCCGAAGGGACTGAACACTTGCAAGGCTTAGGTGTGTGTAATTTTTGAGTGGACGAATGGGTTCTGAAACGTTTCTTTACGACAGGGGACGTTTTTTTTGTGGAGAGGGGGCAAATAGAGGACGTACCCATGCAATTTGGTGTTATATAGTCAGAATTGTCTTTGTGGATTTTATTCACGTGTCAATGTCAACTACCAGTCTCTCTGCACCCTTCAAACGCATTTGGGAATTCAGCTCCAATAATACCAGCGAGTTGTTGAATACCTAATTTGTCTTGTTTATTAAATTAAGTCGTTTAAGAAAATGTGGTCATTGTTTTAGGAACCATTTGTCCCGTTGGATTGATTTATCGCTTACACCTGCGGCCACTCAAGTCATTGTGCCATTTCCGGGGTCGACGCTTCACCCTCTCCGATTGGCCGATGACCCGATTAGTTTACTTAGACCGCCCGTGAGCACGCCACCGCCCCCCTATTCGCTCTCACGAAGACCGCAAAGTTCCACGAGAACTGACTTAACACGCCACATCGCTTCCACACTAAACGGTAAGATGGCATTGGTTGCTTGTGTTGAATTGGTTACCCCCCCACACACACACACCCTTCACCAGAGTTGGTGACGCTTCATTCAAGCGCAATTTTGAACGATGCCATTTTGCTAGCTTGTCAGAAGCCTCTTGGTTCTTCCCCAAACGGGGAACAGGCTATGTTAGTGTACCCCATCTGTAGCGAAAAGCCCACAGTGTTCGTGTGCGACGTGCACATATTTCGAAATACAGTAACATTTCGGAATATTAAGTATTAACTTGTCGGATCCGCGCACTTCCATAAACATTCCTAGAGCGCAATTACTGTCGCCTGCTGGTTCCAGTCATGTGTTTGTCAAAAAAATGAAATAAAACACCGTACGAAAAACCATGTGGCTGTTTTAACACAATTTGTTCCATTAAACGGTGGCTCGTGCCCGCTTATAAAATGCTGAATGAGTTTAAAAGTCGCCTTTTTCGTGTTTGCCTTGCGTTTTTTGGCCCATGCTTGTTTGCGGTGCACAGGTGTTGCGCATTCGTCAATTAAGGGCTTTGCTTGGCGGCCTTGAACCAATCCCTTTTTTTGTTTTTGTCACAAAAAGTAGTTACCGTGTTTTAATTGTCCCTGGTGTTTCTCCGGAATCGTTGACTTTAAGCAGTATGAGGTATTTTTTTAAGTAAAACGTGTTTCGGTTTTGTGTGTTTGTAATTGAGGATATTACTCGAAGGCAACCACGTGACCACCTTGAATGCCAGTCAATGGAGCTAAAATGATTTGGCCACGTGTGTAGGTGTGCGCGCGTGCGTGCGTTACAGAACTGTCGGCCTTGTGTGTAACGGTGCAGTTGTGATGGAAATGGAACAATGTGTACTTGATTCATTCAGGGTGGCAGGATCTGCCATTCAATTGAAATTGCCTTTTTATTTATTTTGTTTGCAAAGCTAGGTAGTGGATAACTGTACCTATCCCGTGACACAAATAGCAGCAATTTTGACACATTTATGCTGGTATTAATGATATAAAACAACTAAGCGCTGAGATGGGAATTACAGAAAATGTAACTTTTTTTCCAGGAATTTAAACGGCTGATTTGGGTGTTGGTATTTAGTGTTAATGAACATATTTGTATTGTGAAAGCAACATTTTGTACAGTAGAGTGCTGATTTTTTTTAAGTGGGTTGTGGAAATCATAGGTTGATGCACATGTGTCAATTACAATCACATTTAAACAATGAACGAATTGGTTGTCAACACAGTATACAGGTACATATTAATGTAACTGTATACTGTGTTCACAATGTGCCTCACAATGTGCATACTGTACAATCTAACAAAGGGTTTTGTAAGCATTTAAAAGCATATTTAATGGTATGAAGAGCATGTTAGTGATTTCAAAGATTTCAAGCAAGATAGCCACAGTATCGGAAACTGAACTCGCAATGTTGGCGCATTGCTTCCTAATCATCAGTATGCTAACAGCCACATGATGCCCAATTTCCCTCAATGTGAAGTTCAAAATGAATTGAATATCATTTGAATATCATTTCCAAGTCTTCTTTTAACATTGCTCAAAAAATAGTCGCCTGTAGTCAGTATTTGGTGACTTCAAAATTATACTTAGCATGTTTGCTAACTTCGAAGCTAATAGCTGATTTAGCAAATGTCATGTCATTTAACTCTCTGTCATCTTTTGTCAGACTGAATATTGACGAAAACACAAAATCATGTTGGGCAGGGTCTGGTTGGTGATGGACTTCAACAAATCAACAAAGCCTCCCCAGCACGCAAAAACAAATTAAAATAAACTAGTTATATTGCTGCAAGAGTAAAGTTGTCATACCACACGACCAAAGTCATGATGTTTCCGCGGTTGTCGCATGTGCCTACACCGCAGGGAAATTCTGAACCATCACTTGTAGGTCTTTTCTCTCTCTCTCTCACTCTCTCCCCCCCCATTTTTTTTCCAAGGACAAACATGTCGTGCGGCAGCTCGGCACGCACACTTGGTCAATCATGTCCTCGGCAGCGGCGGATTCGTGCCTCCCCTCATTTCAAGTGCTGGGTCGCATCAGAGCACGCCGAGCTTACAGTTTGCCTCGAGGTCGTGCTTTAACGACTTCGCCACTTAGTCACAAAAGCGCCGTTATGGAGCTCAAATGTTTACAAACATGAGCGGGACTATTAGCAGTGAAGCTACATGAGGGGGATAATACACACACAAGGGGATAGACGAGAAAAAAAATCCTTGTAAAATGACACCTTTTCCGTAAATTCCACCGCCATTTTTAGCATTTCATCCATCTAATTGCTTGCGCTCGTCAATGTAACGCCTCATCGTCCAACGTCTGCCTGTTTGGACACACGCTGTCGCTGCCTGGCGGTGTTGCTTCTCGCCAAGATTCTCCCATCCAAGTGTTCATCTAATGAAATATTTGTGGCTGCAAGTGGGACTGTGGCCAATGTTTGTGCTTTTTGCATTCAAAATAAAAGGTGGAGTATACACTAGAGATTGAAGCGAATCATCATCTCGGGACAATATGTTCTCTTGTTGTCTGCGACTTTTGCTAGCAACCAAGCCAACAATACTCTCATTTCATAAAAAGCTCTGTTATTGATAGTCATTATATAATAATAATCATAATACATTTGATTTATAAGCGCCTTTGAAAACTCTCAAGGTCACTTCACAGTCACAGGATCAGTTTTCTTGTTGGTGAGCAGCGGCAGCCACACGTGCGTAATGTACAACAGTAGTCAAAATAAATAGGACATGATTGATTCATTGGACGATATTATCCTTTTTTCCCCCAAAACTATTCCACATGGGCCCGTGTGATGCCAGGAAAGTCGATGACATTGGTACGTTTTCGTTGAAGAGCTTTTATCATTCCGAATGATGTACCATTTGTCCACTAGATGCTGTTGTGACTCCACCCAAGCCAATAACTAAGCAACTTCCCTGAGACACTGACCATTGTGCAATGTCTGATCAGGAAATGGCTTTGACAGCAAAATCTGTTTTCAATAAATTGGTTGCGTCGTGCTTTTATTGCATGTTTTTGTTCTTGTTACAATTTTCCCCCATATTTCATAAAAGATTGCTGTTGTATGCCTTCATGTAAAAAAGTTATTTGTTTGCCAAATTTTCGATTTGCCCGCAAAAAAAAAAATCAATTGCCCAAATAATAGACAATGTAATAAAATGCGGTTCCACTTTTTTGTTCTCAATGCGTTACATTTTTTTTGAAAATATAATTTTTAACTTGATTATTGGCAGAAACAGCTGACCGATTCTTCCTATATATTTGTTTGTTTGATTATTTATCAATTTATTTATCCTGTTATCAATTTCAATGTATCCATACATCTGCTTATTTATTTATTTATTTTATTTAGTTTTGCGAATGGTTTCGCTCTATTATTCCAATATGGCCAAATTGTCCCCTTAACTCATTCGCTGCCTGTCATTCCTGAATTCAGTCGGGAATTGAAAAGCATGACGTGGAGCGCAATTTCCAAATTTGTTCGAGTATTGGTTATTCTTGTAGGGGGTGCCGATAAAGCACTGGTCAGAACTCACGCAATGTTTTTCCCTTCCACAAGGACGCAGCATTTGCCTTTTGTCCATGTTAGCGCTTTGCTACAGCTTCAGCTGTTGTTAAAGCGCTATATAAATCAATAGGTATGTATTGTATTGTATTTTGTACAGCCACCCCCATTTCAAGCTCATATAACTCCAGACCCATATAAATTAGGAATTCACTCCTTTTTTTCTGATGAAAGAAGAGAGTATATGGTTTCTTACGCTGCATTGAATGTATATGTAGTCCTAAAATTCAATATTTTGGGGGACGTGCAATTTGAGTGAAAATGACAAAAACCCTGGCACTGGAGTGGATACATTTTCAAACATCGTCTGGCAGTGGATGAGTTAAATAGGAACTAGGCAAGTTTTTCACTGTTACAATCTCCCCATAATCTTGCAAAATAGGACTGTTTTGGTCTAAAGTCAATCTGATCCTCTCAAAATGCCTTCAATCTCACAACCTTGCTTTTGCACATCTCATTCCCGGAAAAAAATAACATTGCAATTTTTGGGGTGTAGAACTGTCACACAAAAGATAATAAACTTTGAACGTGATTGCTCACCCGTGGCAATATGCTGCATGGAAACAGTTGTAATGGAAATCAGCATGCTAATTGTAAACCTTAAAAGTGTGACATCAACTAACACCACGTGACAAATAATACAAACGGAGCATTCAACAAAACTCACAGACTTTATTCTTTTTCCTCCATGGAAGTCAGAAATCTTACTACAGCTTGCTAGGGGAACCTTCGCCGCCTATTCTTCTTGCCGTATGTCTTCCGATTGAGCTCCGTGTTGCCCGGCGGGTTGGTACGACACACTCTTGAACAAACGTGCGAGTGTGAGAACATGGTGTCACGTGGCTTGCTGCGGTGACGGCGTGTAAGCAGACAGCTGTGGTCAAACAGATGGTTTGAGGAGGCGATTGTGCAGACGTGTGCGGCCCCGCTTGTCAGTTTCTTTGGCTAATGAATGTAGCAAAAAGTCAGCATTTGAATGTAGCCTTCACTCCTCATCCCGTTTTAATGTCTCGCCAAAGTGTCGCCTTTCACAAAAATGAACATGCGGAAGAAGTGCATTGTATGAATGTCAATCATATTCAGGGAGATAGATCTTCTGTCAGGTCATGCTGATTATGTTTAACTCATTCACTGCCAGATGATGTGCAAAAATGTGTCCACACTCATGCCAGGGTTTTAGTCATTGTCCCTGGAATTCCAGGGCCCACAGAATATTGAGTTTTAGGAGTACATAAACATTCAATGCAACTTAAACAACCCAAAAATCTCTTATTTCATCAGAAAGAGTTAATTCCTGAAGTTATATGGGTCTTGACTTGCCTGAACTTGAAATGGGGGTGGCTGTACAAAATACAATGCAATAAATACATCATGATTTACGTCGCACTTTCACAACAGCTGAAGCTGTAACAAAGCGTTAACATGGACAAAAGGCAAATGTCGCCCCCTCGTGAAAGGGAAAAACATTGCCAGAGATCTGGCCAGCGCTTTATCGACACCCCCCGCAAGTAAAACTAAACCCGAACACATTTCAGAATGACGCTGCACGGCATTAATTCCCGAATGAATTAGGGAATGGCAGTGAAAGACTTAAAAAAAAATAAACTTAAATAGAAAAAAGAAATCGGAACGAGGCAGTTGAAACGCTGCTGCCTGCACAATGTTGTCGCTGCTATGCTGTGATCTAACACGATTCTGTATCCATGTTTCAGACGGCATCTCGACACTAACATGGCGGTTAGACTGTGCGATGTGGCCTCTCTGCTTAGAAGTGGCTCATGGGCATCCGAGCCTTGGACTGGGGTGTGTGTTCGCCACTTTTTGTGTTCTTTCGGCTTGACCCGTCACGACGTGCGCGAAGAACGTTGGCGGAAGCTGTTGTCTTCCCCCTGACTTTGATCCTTGGTCCCAATTTAGCAGGTCATTGCTGCCATGGAAACGCAGCTGTCCAACGGGCCCACATGCAACAACACCAGCAACGGGCCTCCGAGCATCTCCAACAACTGTTCCTCACCGGTGGAGTTGGGTAGCTTGGAGGACAGCAAGACCAACCTGATCGTCAACTATCTGCCTCAGAACATGGCCCAGGACGAACTCAAGAGCTTGTTCGGCAGCATCGGAGAGATCGAGTCCTGCAAACTCGTCAGAGATAAAATAACAGGTAACTTCCTTTATCTGGGAGTTGGAGCTCCTCAATGCACTCCTACCTTTACATGTAAGCTTTGGCTGAAACATTGGTAACATTCTCAACAGGAGTTTTGATTGCTGGGAATTTCTGAGGATGGCCACTTGCTTGCCTTTCTGTGCCTCTTCCAGTGGCTCTGTTGCAACATGCCGATGACTCTACAAGCTCACTACTGTGAGGCTTCAAGTGGAGTGTTGACAGGGATATCGAATGCAATGAAGCTATAGACTGGAAGCGTCACAGATCGGGCATACAGAGAAAAAAAAATCTGAGTTTTGCTGTTGAACCATTTGAATAGTAATATCCAAAAAGTACTGGAATATTGTACAATTGAACATTAAAGCTGCGAGTAGGTCACCCGTGAAAGCACAAGTGCAATGTAAGTCCATCCTGGGGCAAAAAGCGACTTTGTGGTCAGTTGCCATTTGGTCGTCTTGGCAAAATCTGTCAAACAACCGTACAAATGTCCGATGTGGTTTTTGCAGGGCAGAGCCTCGGCTATGGATTTGTCAACTACGTGGAACCCAAGGATGCGGAAAAAGCCATCAACACCTTGAATGGCCTGAGACTTCAAACCAAGACGATCAAGGTATGATGTCGACAAAACCTTGTGAGCGTTGGCGCGTGGCGGCATAATGAGGTTGGAGAAAAGCCCGGGCCACTGGGAAAGGATGCTTATTGTTACTCTGGGCACACAAGTGGAGTGCAACTGTTTCTATGGTTTCGTGTGCTGTACCAAGCGCCAGCGTGCATTTACAGGGAGGTGGCGCTCATTAGCATTCATCAGGCGGCGGCCCTGCCATCGTTTTTTTTTCTGTGTGCTGCGTGCCGAGGTAGGAATAAGGAGGAGAGTGAGGTTGAGCAAAAGCAGCGATGACAAAGCTGCCAATGTACGATTGTGAGGGGGTGGGGGGGCTCTCTCTCAAGTCATCTTGACCCCCTACATTTCGTCTTCGAAACCATGAGGAAGGCGCTTTGAAGGCATTTGAATGGTCGAATATCAATTCAAGTACACATTTCGTTTGAAAAAAAAAAAAGCAAACTGATGTACAATTGCAGATGGGCGGACGTATGCAGTCGTCCATGTACGAGTTGTTCTCTCGAATGAAATGAAAACATTATGAGACATCTTGCATCAGAAGATGATAGCGGCTGACTTTTTCAGACCTGCGGAGGGAGATGAGATCGATAGATAGGATCTTTTTTTATTTGAAAGTGTCGGATGCTAATCGATCCCACAGGATCCAATACAATACAATACATATTGATTTATACAGCACAACAGCTAAAGCTGTAACAAAGCGCTTAGCATGGACAACTATCATTTACAGGAAATAAAGAAGTCACAAAGATAGTATAAAGCACTAGTGAATAAAACTAAGATCAAGTCGGAATGAAGGAAATTGGCATTGATCTCAATCACTGTCAACCAATCCTTTTGTCAAAATATTTCTATGATATGTCAATCAAGCATGGCATTGTGATTAGGATTGTTTCAGGACTATGAATGAAACGGAAAAGTCAACCAATTTTTAATCCATTGTAGGATTGGCCATTTTGTTCTGTACTGCTGGAGACCGAAATGAAGGTCACGGTGGCCACAGATGCAGTTTCAAAGTTTTTGATATTTCCAAACATCCTAGCTTTTACCCTTTTGCAAGATGTCTTCGAATATGTTCCACCCTTTTTTCCTGCCTATTCCAGATATGACAAGGATTTAAGCATGTCTCAAAAATAATTTGCGTGAACGATGTGTTGTATGTTTTTATTGGCCTTTTTGTTGATTTATGAAAAGCCTTGTTTTTTTTTTTTTTGGTTTTTTTTTGCAAAAAGTGAAACGTCCCAGTGCTTATGTAAAAAGGCTGTCTGTGCCCGTAGGTGTCCTATGCGCGTCCGAGCTCCGCCTCCATCCGAGATGCAAATTTGTACGTTAGCGGCTTGCCAAAGACCATGACTCAAACGGAACTGGAGCAGCTCTTCTCGCAATATGGCCGCATCATCACCTCACGTATTCTCGTGGATCAGGTCACCGGTGAGTCCGATGCTCTTTTCATTATTCTACAGTCTGCGGTTTTCCCGCGATGCTTTGTGCCTGACGCAGGTGCTCAGTAGTGGTCATCCATGTTGTGAACTCCTCCATCCATGTTGTGAACTTTCTGACATATGGCATACATTATGTCTGGAAGCTAACTAGCGTTAGCACGCACGGGTTCAATTGTGTTGGATATGACATAATGTCCGTTTTTTTGTTATGATAGATATTGTTGCCATCCATTATCGATTACAGATGCGCTTTTCAATTCTGAAAAAAAAAACCAATTAAAAAGGGGGGGGGCAGTTATTTTTTTTATAGCATGATGCATTTTGCTAATATTAATTTGAATTCACTTCCTTTCTACCTTCACAAAAAAATAATGCTGCACCGTAATTCTTCCATTGAGCTGGTGCTTGCTGTCAATGGGTACTTGTCACCAAACAATTCAGAAATGTACCACTGGTTTTACTTATGGCAGGCAGAAAAAAATAAGGTGGATTTGCAAATAAGTTCACTGTGCACTCTCATCATATTGGGTTTTCTCAAAACCTTTTTTCCAGTTTTATCATTTTGTCCTCCCGGAGAGTCAGAACAA
This sequence comes from Hippocampus bargibanti, assembly GCF_051943395.1. Lineage (NCBI taxonomy): Eukaryota > Metazoa > Chordata > Actinopteri > Syngnathiformes > Syngnathidae > Hippocampus > Hippocampus bargibanti. The sequence continues at coordinate 22,796,447 of NC_142735.1, read as the reverse complement.
AATGACACAGCCGGGGCCTTGCAAAAATGCATCAGAGGTGTATCAGTGCGAGATACCAAAATGCAATTTTCCACCCGAGGTGTTCATAAATATGCATGGAGTGGGTAGAATATGAAATGGGTGTCAAGTAGTGAGACTTGGGTGCGCTTGTGCCGCCGGAGCGAGACCTGTTCGGCGGAGACAAATGAAATGGATTTCATCCGTTTATTTCTCGGTTGTCGTGTGAAGGCGCGACACTCAAATAAACTGAATCTTTCATCACGTCGTTTGACAAAATCCTTTGACCCGCATTGTATTGCATACGCTTATGAACGTGAATGAATGAAAGAAATATACAATCATGACAGGAGAGTCACTTAGATGTCGCCGTTTCTGATCCAATGAGAGTAAATAACGGCGCAGAGAGTTACTTCGTAGTCTTAGCATCAAGTCGCTCCCGCCAATATAAACGACTCCTTTCGTACCGGTGCTTGAGGAGCAATTTGTTGTTTGCGCAGGTCTTTCCAGAGGCGTGGGCTTCATCCGCTTTGACCGGCGGGTGGAGGCCGAGGAGGCCATCAAGGGCCTCCACTGTCAGAAGCCGCCCGGTGCCGCCGAGCCCATCACGGTCAAGTTTGCCAACAACCCGAGCCAGAAAACCAACCAGGCGCTGCTGTCCCAGCTGTACCACTCGCCCAATCGAAGGTACCCAGGACCGCTCTCACAGCAGGCACAACGCTTCAGGTAAAATGGGCACAGACAAACACATTCAAATGATGATGATAATGCTTGTCCTTAGATAATTTCCTCCACTCGTCACTGGGTGACGCATGCACAAAAAAAAATCCGGTTTGAGTTTCAATGCCGACTTAGACAGCTAATGTGGAGTGTGAAATTTTTTTAACTGCTGCTAAACGGTTGTGCCTTTTTGGGTGGGATTCGTAGATGCCGATAAAGTCACATTTCCTGTGCTCATACGAAGAGATTTTCCCCATTCATTTATTTTATTTCTTGTATTTGATTTTTTTTATTTTTTTTACTGTCAGTCCTCAAATGAACCAAATCCAGCAGACATTTGAACAGCTTCTTCCCCCAAGCCATTAACTCTCTAAATAGTAACCCAAATAGAACTGTGGAGTGCCTCAATTTTTTTTCTGCTGATACGAGTGCAGCGTGTTGTACGACAGACAAATTCCTTGTGTGTTCTACATACATTTCAGACAGTGACGTGCGGTGAGGTTCATGGCTGGTGAGGCACTGACGTCATCAATGACGTCACCGCTCGTCTCTACTTAGTATTTGAACGGTAAATGTGAAAATTCAGCGATTTTGAAAAAAAAAATCCTAAAACGGTGAAGTTAAATGGACAAGAACTTTAAAGTACAAATCACTAAATACATCTAACTGTTTTATTTATTTATTTATTTATTTTCATTTGATATTTCCATGACAGCTTTCCATGATGACAGGTGAGGCACTGCCTCACCTGCCTCCACTGACTGCACGTCACTGATTTCAGAACTATTTGCGTAAAACTCAAAGTTGGTTTTGCGTTGAGTCTGCATTCGAGCACTGTTTCAAACCGATTAAAAAAAGAAACTGAATCTGTTGCTGGTGTAGACAGCATTGTGTCAGTTTGAAAAGCTGCACAAGATTAACGCTTTGAGGTTATTTGGTTTTAAAATGCCACATAAAATTCCAATTTTTTTTGTCAATTTCGATTTGGTTGGCTTTCCAGATATTATAGACTCCATTGCTACCTTAGCATTCACATTTGTCAGTTGCGCATCTTCCCACCTACCCCTAACCATCCACCACCCAGTGCAGGGATTTGCATGAATTGGGATTTGCATGAAATGCATGAAGTTTTGATTTTTCATTCAAAAAATCTATTGAAGAAAAGGAACCTCCTTCTCATCTGTTCCCGAGTAAATAAAGGCATCTACCATTTGCAAGGGTGTTTGCAAGTGGAGGGTGTTTATGTGACGACTTATCAAGGAGTTGAATGATGTGACGTTAAGGCGCTTGTTTGTTTGTTTTTGTTTTTTTTAGGCTGGACAACCTGCTGAATATGGCCTATGGTGTCAAAAGGTTTGTGGACTTTTATTCAAAAGTTCACTTTGGCATCTTATTTTGAATGACTTGAGTTGCCATGGAACTAGTTCCAAAATGGCTAAACAGAGAGCTTTTATTGCCCCCACCCAAATTCAGTTTGTGTTCCAAACATCTTAGCAGTGATGCACAAAATCCGAGCATAACACCAACAACTTAAAAGTCCAACTTTAAAAACACATTCATATCATTTACGCACAGGTCACTCTTAGTGCCAACGCAATAAGAGTCAAACTGTTTTATGCAAAAGTGCAATCCGAAGCCCAGCGCGAAATGTCGTGTTAAACGGCGTTTTGCCGTGTGCTGTCGAGCGGCGATAGCGATGAAATAAATTCAGGAATATTCCTCCAGGCGCTGTGAAGAAATGAGCGAAATGTCTCGTGGCTTTTGTACACGAAGCGTCGCATCACGACGCGTGAGTGTGGAGGGGAGACTTTGCACTTTTCTGGACTGCGATTGCAGAGCGTCGCGGGGATGACTTGTACACCGACTTAACTCGCTCACCTTTTGACGTTTTTTTTTCCTAAAATGGACGACCACGTCCACTTTTCAAGTCGCTTGCAGCAGACGTCTTTCAGGATGCGCCGGCAGCCGAGCGCACTGACAGTAGACCTGACAGTAGACCCCCCCCCCCCCCCTTAGTCCCCACTGCCACCTTTCCAGCACGTCTTTGTGGGACAAACACTTGCCTTGATGTCAGGGCCCGTACCTGTCACTGTGAATGTTGCGCGCAAGGCAAACTGGAGCAACTCATCTGGCATGACATCGCCTGGGAATTCCGCCACCTTTTTTTGACCGTGTTTGAATTTCGTCTTCTTCAAAGTGGTGAAACCGCTCCTAGAAACAAAATAAATCAATAATTTTTAAAATAATGATAAATCAACGTTTGAATTTCCCCCAAAAAATAATAGAAAATAAATCATTGAATCCACACAATCATTTTTAAAAATTGAAAAAAAAAACATCACTTTCACGCATAAAGCCTGCGAAGAATCATCCGCCGGCTTATCCGCCCGCATACTGACCGGTGGCGGTCCAGGGCAATGACGTTGAGGGTCAGAGTGGAGACGTGGACGGCGAGGCCCTGGGCGAAGGGCACCAGGAAGCAAAGGGTGCTGCCAAACTGCCACTCACCCTGAAGCGTGTATCGGTGAATCGATACTCTGACTTGGATAGGAAGATGCTGTTTCTGTTTCTCTTGCTCTCTCTCTCTCTTTCTCTCTCACTTTCTCTGTCCCTCTCACTAGCATGATATTTAGCCTGTTAGCGAGCTTTCTCACTCAGTCTGTTAGTCTGTCTATCTGTCTCTCTGTCTCTTTCTCTTTTCTCTCTCTAGCATGATATTGAGCCAGCTAGTTAGCTAGCCCTCTCTCTCTCTCTCTCTCTCTCTCTCTCTCTCTCTCTCTCTCTCTCTCTCTCTCTCTCTCTCTCTCTCTCTCTCTCTCTCTCTCTCTCTCTCTCTCTCTCTCTCTCTCTCTCTCTCTCTCTCTATCAAGATATTTAGCAAGCAAGGCTGAACATTTTTCAGACCTCCACCCCCAACCTCAATATTGAAGAAATGAAGCTGCTTGTTCTTTTTGTGTTTAAATCAGTCTTTGCAATTTGCGAATTGTCTTCTAATTTGTTATAATGTCGCCTTCTGACAGCAGGTTCTCAGCCATGGCCATCGATGGTGTGACCAGCCTGGCCGGCATTAACATCCCGGGTCATAGTAGCGGCTGGTGCATCTTTGTGTACAACTTGGCCCCCGACGCCGACGAAAGCATCCTGTGGCAAATGTTTGGACCGTTCGGCGCCGTCACCAACGTCAAGGTCATTCGCGACTTCAACACAAACAAGTGCAAAGGCTTCGGCTTCGTCACCATGACTAATTACGACGAGGCGGCCGTGGCCATAGGCAGCCTGAATGGCTACCGCCTCGGCGACCGCGTGCTGCAAGTGTCGTTCAAGACCAACAAAACCCACAAAGCGTAACTGTCGCGCACACGCATACGCGCGGGTCACAACACCTTCCTTTCCCTTTTAACGCTTGCATGTTTTGCTCTCGCGTCGTCGCGTCTTGTGTTTGCGTTCTTGTTTCATTTGTTCGCTACTGCTGATTTTTGCAGATATATTTTTCCTTTTTTTTCCGCGCTCGTCAAACTTTTCAGTTCTCCGTTCTGTCTTTGCTTACTAGCTAACGGATGAAAAGACAAAAAAGACATTCTTAAAGCAAGTACCTTGCCAAAGAGCTCCGAATCTCTTTGATGTGGGTTTAAAAAGCGTCTATTTTTATAAAAAGAGAAATTTGGAGAAACTTTTTACAGGACCTGGAAGATAAATGATTACAAAAAAATATTTTGTCTTTAAAGAAATATCTTCATATGATACCTTGTGATGCTTTTGAACTTCACAAGAATTTACGGCATAAACTCTCGTTTTTGCCATCTTTCTGGCTCAGCCTTTCCCCATCGATTTGCGACAGTGTCTTGATTGCCAAGCGCACTGGGATCAGGTCTTCCCAGCCGGTGTAGTTGAGGACCTGCCAGGTCCATCCTCACGCCCCTGATCCATTTTTTTACAAATTGACAAAAGGAAAAAAAGCATCATCATAAGTGTGTAAATAAGATTTTTTTTTTCTTTATGGCTATTTGACCAAATTGTGCTTTAAGTTGGATGCATCACATTTTTTGGGGTGACCAAAGTGGAAATCCTTCCTTAGTTTATCAGAAGAGGCATTTATGATGCATTTAATTTGTCGTCAGTTCTGTTAAATAGTCTTATTAAAAAAAAAGAAATTTAAAATGTTCTCTTTTGTTTTCCATGTGCCCATTCTTTTTGTGGTAAAATTCTCTGAAGGGAAACACACTTGAACTCTTTCTTGTTAGCTTTTTGTTGATTCCTACTTGCATATCTATAAATAATCTATTGCGTGATGCATATATGAACATTGTTGTCAATAATTGGGTATTAGGAGTTGATGACAAATAGAGAACAGTGTGCTCTATATGCATTATGAATACCTTTGAAACTCGTTTAGCTTTTCCTCTCATTTGTGTTTGTGCCTGTCGACTTTCTTCGGACCATGAGGATGATTTGTTTCAGTTGTGAAGTTGGACTTGATTTGAGTTCAGTTGTCTTGTTTGGTTGAAATCAAATAAGTTTGTCTTCAAAGAGGATGTACATGTTTTGTTTTAATACTTTGGAATTGAGTTCTCCCACCCCCGCTCCCGATTGAGTACATCAATAAAATATGTTTTGAAGGGCAAATACTCCTTGTCACTTTTTTTCCACTCAAATTTGAAACAATGTTTTAATTTAAACATGCAGTGTGAGATTTGACCTAAACATTGTAAAATGTGTAATTGTTATTTCACGGTCATGTTATTACTTTACGCGGTATTTATGCACATGACATTCACAACACTATTTGGGGGCCGTTTTAGACCTCGTGTGTATTGCTGGTCTTGCGGACTCGGTGGAATGAGGCTGCGTTGAAGTCAGGGAAATTACATTTGTAACAATTGTAAAGGCCCTGTGTAGCTTGTTAAAAAACCAATAAGGAGGCTTTTTTAAAATAAATACACCTGTAACCCTAAGGTGTTCCAAATTGACTTTTTTTCAACAATATTTTATTTATTTATTTAATGTTACTTTGTCGGGCAAGGCAGCTTTATTGATATACCACGTTTAATTCTCCAGGCACTTTACACAAGAAAACAGTTAAAAATCAAAGAAACCAACTCGGAGATCAAATACGAAAAGAACATAGAATGACCAAAAAAATGCAAGATCTGATTCAAATCTGATTCAAATTTGTGGCATGAAATCAAAGCAAGAATTTGCACGCTCACCCAAAGCGATCGCCATGACTGGTCATTAGGGGGCGCTCATGCTCAGTGTGCCGTTCAACAAGCGGAAGAAGAAGAAGAATACTGCCCGTCATTGGTGGAAGCGAACGATTTTCAAACGAGGAATACAACAAACGACGTCACCAATTTCGTTTGCTTTATTGAGCAACCTGACGAAATATGCTCATTTTCCCACCCCACGACCTCCTCCTCAAATCTGAGGTATTGAATTAGTGCTTTTTTTAATGTTACTATCCAGAGGATAGTCCGTTCATGATTTTATATTATCAAAAGTTGTGCACAATCTATTTTTTTCATTGTGTGAGTGTATGTACTAAAGATAACGTTCGTAGCTGTATTTTTTGGGTGTGTTATGAAATTGGCTGACTGGTTAATTATTTGGCTTATTCCTCCACTGTGTGCAATTGATGAGAGTAAAATGTACAAATGCCCAAATGTAGTAAGTGTCCGGCAAAAAAACAGCGGTCTGTGTATAAAAGCAGCTCGTGAGTAAACAGGAGGGGGCAGTCAATGTAGAGTGGAATTGCCCAAGAACCACAGAACGAATGAACTATCATAAATGCTCACCATAGGCGGGTTAGTGTCACAAAAAATGATAGAAGCATTGCATTACGTTGCAGTCGAAGTTAATCGTCGAAATGCTTGTTTGTGTCCACATAGTTAGTGCAGTTGCCCTTAGATTTATTTTTGTTTGTTCCCCTAAAACACGACCAACAATTACATTTGACAGACTGTGTGCAATAATGTCTTTATCTCATCCGATTGAATTCCCTCAGGAATACTCTATTTTTACTTTTCATGGCAAATGACCTCCAAATCTGGGCAGGTAGATAGGCATATGTTCACGCTCCCACAGTCGACAATTTTTGGCACAACCAGAATGTCATCCGTTAAAATAACTTGAAATGTGGTAATGTGACATCACAGTCCTTTGATTAAATGGTGCATCGACTCATTCTCAATGACACCCTTTCAAGGCACCATCTGTGCAACGGGTCGGCCATCTTTGATAGCTGTAATGCCTGCTGTATGCCCTCCATCCTCTGTTCAAAAACATTTTTGAAGAGCAAACTAGGTATAATTAATACATTGTGTACATATTATGAGTTTATATAATCATAATGTTTTAATATACTTGAAAATGGCAAAATAATATGATCACTACGAGGCCTGTTTTGTCCACTGCGGGGAACGACTGTACAAGTACTCCCCACCCCTCTAACTCGCGAGCATCCCACTCATTAAAATCTCACCACTGTTTTGCGATAAACTTCCTCCACGCATAAAATAAACTATGAACCACACACACTCAAGGCCGATGTCAAATCCAAATCAGTAGTCTGATAAGAGCTCGCTCATGTGTCGCTAATGACTGGGTTGCATGTTGCCATAGTAACCAAGTAGAAAGGCCACCGTGGGGGATTCGCTGCATCGACTCTCCCTTCCACTTGAACCCGCTCTTCAGACAGAGGAGCACCACAAGCCCCCTTCACCGTGATTAGTGGCAAAAAGCTCTGCACTGTCCCAAGACAAACGGTGGTCACATGCTGGTAATCATGCAAATGGCTGGATGTGGGGTTGTGGGGTCAAGAGCATGACGGTGAGCTCGCTTGTGCGACTGGCACTCCGGCGAATGACCTTGACAACAATTAATTAACTAGGTATACACTTTAAGTGCTGCTATAGGTGTGAAATTACAGTAAAGTCTCGTTATATCGATATCGGTTATATCGATAGTACTGCTTATGACGATACTATTGCTATGAACGCAAGGAGAAAATTTACATGCCGCAGGATCGGATATATCAATAGTCCGGTTATATCGATATTTTTTCCGACTCCCGAGAATATCGATATAACGAGACTTTACTGTACTTGCTTTTCTTGAGACTATATTTCTTCGGTGAAGTGCAACAATGAATCAACAATTTATCAAATTATTTGACTGTTGATAACTGATTAATTATTTTATCCTCTTAAATAAAGCATTGTTTTTAGTTCCAGTATATGTGTTGTTATTCTTAAAATAAACCAATATAGATTATTTTAAATGTTTTACTTGTTTTTTTTTTGTTTTTTTTACTGTCTGTGCTTGAAAAAATTACATTGCCTTATTTTAGTTATGGCAACATTTTCCAAGTCATCTTTCTAATTGCTGTTCATTTGAAAAAAAGCTTTATAAAATGTTAGATATGGCCCCCTAACCCCAAATAAAATTACAGCTCTGGAGATTATACTTGTATCCCTTTTATGTGCCCACGGAAGACAACTTTTTATAAAAATCCACATTTTTCACCAGGCTCGATGTATGTAATTCGAGTTTATTGTGTTTCTGCATTCAAATATGAATTATGGTGAATAATAATTTCTACAGAAAAAGAGGATGACCTTGCCACTCTTAAAACCTTCATTCATCTTTTCTGATGCTGTACAATTGATGTCTTCGAAACAAATGTCATGATTCATCGTGGTTGTCAACTTTTTCAGTCGCGAGTCATTGGGCACCCGACGTGTCACTCTGTATGTTGTGACTCACTTTGAGCTTCAAATAAATCAGATTGGCCACATCAAAGTACCTGAAAACATCTTAAAATGGCATTTTCAGCCCTTTGCCCGACATTCCATTTTGTGGAGAAGCGCCGGAGTGTGTTATTAACTTGTTATGCGCGAGGTCATTTCCTCCGTGCTCGCGCACATTTGTAATCAGGCCACTCAATCGTGATTGCGGCCCGATTAAAATGGCCACTTTTTGAGATAATGAGCCACGCTGCTTTTGTCCTGTTAATCCTTGCGCTGGCACCGTGGAAGCTTCAATTAATCTTAGTGGCGAGATGTAATGTATTTCCATCCAATGTAGACTTAGTTGATGACCAAAAGAGAGTAAGTGTCCTTCAGTCACCTTCTTCATGAATTACCCATACTTGGGGGCATGGGTGTGTGTGACCAAAACAAAATAATTCCGCCTTGGAAGCCAATTTTAGTCGGGAAATGGAAATCATTTGAAATAAATAGAATATAAATAAAATAAAAATATCGATACAACCGGACTATCGATATCGCCGATCCTGCGGGCATGTAATTTTCTCCTTGAGTTCATAGAAATAGTATTGTAATAAGCAGTACTATCGATATAACCGATATCGATATAACGAGACTACTGTGTATGTATGTGTGTGTGTGTGTGTATATATATATATATATATATATATATATATATATATATATATATATATATATATATATATATATATATATATAAGGACCTCTATATCACCTTCATTGACCTTACAAAGGCATTTGACACAGTTAACCGTGACATTCTCTGGACCATACTGCAGAAATTTGGCGTCCCCTCCAAATTTCTCGGCATCCTAAAACAGTTCCACAGCGGCATGCAAGCAACTGTACTTGTTGGTGGCCAGCAATCTTCCCCGTTCCCTGTGGAAGTCGGGGTGAAGCAGGGCTGTGTACTGGCCCCTGCTATATTCAACCTGTTCCTGATGGCAGCTACGCTCCTCTTCCATAAGTCCATCCAGGAAGGTGGCGGCGTACAAATCCAATTCCGCCTGGATGGTAACCTGTTTAACATCAGACGCCTACAGGCCAAGACCAAGACCCTGATCAGCGGCATCCACGAGCTACAGTATGCAGATGATTGTGCTCTGCTGGCCCACAGCCCAGCTGCCATGCAAAATGCCCTTGATACCATGTCCTCCGTCTACCGATCACTCGGTCTCGTGATCAATGTAACCAAAACGGAGGTCATGGCAAAAGAGAGTTCTCCAATCCCAGCGTTCACCCTCAGTGGCACACCCCTCAAGGTTGTCCAACAATTCAGCTACCTCGGCAGCATTCTAACACCCTCCTGTCTAATTGATGATGACGTCCAGGCCCGCATCCATCAAGCCTCCAAAGCTTTTGGCAGATTGCGTACTCGTGTGTTCGAAAACAACCACTTAAGAACTCCAACAAAAGTCGCAGTCTACCAAGCAGTGTGTGTGTCCACGCTGCTATATGGCGCAGAAGCCTGGACCGTCTATCGACGCCATGTGAGACGCCTTGATGCATTCCACATCAGGTGCCTCCAACGAATCCTTGGCATCACCTGGCAGGATCGTGTTCCACACACCGACATCCTTCAACGCACTGCCTCCACCAGTATCGAGGCCATACTGGCAAAGAGGCAACTTCGGTGGGTTGGACATGTCATCCGGATGCCTAGCTGCCGCTTGCCTCGACAGGTGCTTTATGGACAACTCTTGTCAGCGAAGAGGAACCCTGGTGGTCCTAAGCTGCGATACAAAGACCAGCTTAAACAGACTCTAAAGAACTGCAACATCAAGCCCAGCGATCTGGAGTCTGCTGCAGCGAACAGGCCACTGTGGCGGTCCTTATGCCACGAAGGGGTGACACAACTTGAAGACAAGCGCACCCAGAGGAGGATCGTGCGGCACGAGCAAAGACACCTTTGTGCTGCTTCAGTACCGCCTCGCCAGCCCGGTCCTGGCCTCACATGTCCTGAATGTGGCAGGATTTGTGGCTCCAGAATCGGGCTTCATAGTCACCTACAGTGGCATCGCCGCCAGCGCCAATAACCACTGTCCAATACCCCACAAAGCAATGGAAGCGACGTCATCCTCGACTTCGATGGACTGCCAAGAGATATGTATATATGTATATATATATATATATATATATATATATATATATATATATATATATATATATATATATATATATATATATATATATATATATATATATATATATGTTTTTTTTTGTGGTAATTTTCCAAAACAGTGTTTCAGCTATCACAAGCTAGCATTGGCTGATTTCACTCCATGTCATCGCTGAAATTTGTAGCGCTTGGTGATTTTAAACATTCACTTTGCATGAACTCTCGCATGCTTCCATGCTGGCTCGTTTGCAACTGGCATCGGCAGTCAATGGTTTCAATGTTGCTAGGCTACCTCACCTTTCCACGGTTTACCGTTCAAATCAATGTAATTCAAGGGGGGGATAGACCCTGTGGCTTTGAATTTGTGGTGACACATGCCTTGGAAATCCACATTTTTCCTCTTTGACTATGCCTTGCGCGAGATTAAATTCAACTACTATTTCTCCTAAATTGGACTGGTAGAACTGTTTATATCAAAACTCACCTATTTAAAATTGCATTTTCTGTGTAGCTCTATCTCTTGTTTGTATATATAATTGTATTTTATTTATTATATTCTATTTATAATTGTAGTTTATTTATTACTGTATCTTTGCTTGTCTGTGACTAAAGTGTCCTTGAGAGCTTTGAAAGGCACTTGAAATATAATGTATTATTATCAAATTGGAGGAGCAACCATACTGCCACAGCACCAATTAACACAAAGTACTCATTTGTTTCCTTAAAAATATATAAAAAATCTACTTGTGCCAGTGTGTTGACTTGCACATGTTCAAGTAAAGACAAAAAATATGTTTTTGTCTTTTAGCATTTTGCCTACATGATACCAATATGTTTGAATATTCAGTTGATTTTGCTTTTTTATAATTTCTGTTTCACTCTTTTTTTCTCACAGGGTGGCACGGCAGGTTGATGGAACGCTCTAAATTGTCATGTGGGGTGACTGTGAGGGCAAATGGTTGTCTCTATGTGCCATGCAATCTGCGAGCGACCAGTTCAGGGTGTACCCAGCTGACTGCATGAAACCACCTGGCATAACCCCCCACCACTGCGACACTCATGGGGTAAGTAAAAGAATGGATGACTATTGCTCTACCCAAAATAATGATGCAATTAATAGTACAGTCTTCTTCACAGTAATAATTATTTTTATGGTGTTACTCTAAAATATGACCAAATTATTCATTGCTTTAACAATGTTTAATGGTATTGCGTCAATATGGTATGATTGAAAAATGTTTTTATGATGATAAAAGGTCAGTGTTTAATGATGGTATAATCGATGCCATGATGTTGAAAAAGTGGCAATTATAAGGGGAACCCTGAAGATACATACGGTAGTCAGGCTCATTTTGGTTTGCGTGGGGGGAGGGGGGCAAAATGTCTATTTTTGCCACCGCTCTGACTTGGCCCCAAATAAAACGCCTAAAGTGTGCTGCTAGTCACAGGGGTTGATCTATCTCCGGGATCTATCTCCACTTTGCATTCTACCGCGATCTGAACGTGATGCAGTGGAAGCTTTGGGGCAGAAAGACTGACAGCCGAGGAGATTCTAAGTAACAACCGGGGAACAAAGACGACGACCACGGAGAGGGAACGGCGTATAATTGAGTGCGGGAGAGTGGGAGGGAAGGCTTGGCCATAGAGTTGTGAATCACCGCAAATAAGACAGACGTGTGACGTGCAGCCAAAGGGACAATAAGGGGTGGGGGAGTAGTAGGGGGGAGACGACCGAGGCGCGGCGACAGTTGCGACGCCGTGATGTGCGGGGGATCAAAAGCGACAGCGTGCCAAGCCGCTCGTCCGCCGGCATCCGGAAGACAATAAAATGTCTCACTGCAAGATGTCAACATGTGACTACATAGCGGTGTCATCCCCTGGTTGGTATAGTTTCACCGTATTAAATCTCTTTTTTTTAATGTTTTTTTTAAACCACTCTACTACGAGCATTCACCTTGGTAAATGTTAGTTTTCTTCAATCAAAATGTAGTCCGACAGTATTTTGGTCCCAGTACTTGTCTGCACGTCTTTACCTTGTCAAGTAACATTCTTCGTATTAAACACACTAAATCTCATAGCTGGTTGGAAAGATTTCATTTCAAAACAACATTGTAGGATAAGGTTAACTCAAATTTGCCCAAGAGAGATGGGTACGGTTCTTCTAAAATAAATTTGGGTTGAGACTTTTACCATCAAGAGCGGCCACTTTTTTTTAAACTTGTCATTCTTCTACCAAACTTGTGAAATTCCATGATGTTTGCGAAAGAACGAACCAAAATTTCACATTCTCCCTTGTAAACCACAATAACAGTCATTATTTTTACTTCAAATTTGAAAAGTAGTTACAAATTAATTTCTTGTGCGCTCCATATGTAATATGTGAAGGGGGATGAACCATTCTAATGGCTTCTCCAAATTCATAATAATTTATAACTACAATGTGGCCAGTGTCAAACTAATTTTTTGCCGCCAGCCACATTGTTCTACCAGGATACAAAAAAATGTACCCTAAACCAAGCCGCAAAAGAACAACCTGTCCAAAAAAAGAAAAGTTGACTGACGGATTTACATTCGAATGGACTAACAATCACTCAGCGTAGCAGGAAGTGACGCTGCCTTCTTCTGTTGCCATTTGCTTGGCATGCCTAACTTGAATATGTAGACTTCTCTGTCTTGTTTTCTTTCTGTCTCTACGACCCATAATAAATAAATAAATACTCCCCTCATACCACTCATAAAAAGTTTTAAACTGGGAACTGGGAAGTAATGACAAAATAATAGTGAATCATGTTGTGCTATTTTTTTAACTCATTCACGGGCAGACTATGTGCAAATATGTGTCCACTCCAATGCCATGGTTTTTGTCCTTTTCACCCACAGAATATTTACTTTTAGGACTACATAAACATTCAATGCAGAATAAAAAACCTTAGATTATCTCCTTTCATCAGAAAAAAAGGTTATTTTGAGCTTACTTGTTTCTGGAGTTATCTGCATTGAAAGTGGGAGTGGGTTTACAAAAAGAAAATGGTGCCCCATCGTGGATGGGAAAAGCATTGCCAGAGGTCTGACCAGCGCTTTATCGGCACCCCCGCAAGAAAAACCAAAACCCGAACAAATTCAGGAATGGCGCTTCACGTCATATTTTCAATTACCGAATACATTCGGGAATGGCAGCGAATGACTTTAAGGACAACCGACACCTCCGGACATGTTGCATCCATAATTTGTAAAATCGCTTCAAATGACTTCTCCTGACCGCATTTTACAAAGATTCCACCGCATATATTTTACGTTTTAAAACCCACCCTGAATATTCATGAAGTCTCGTCTTCGAGTTTATGACGACCCCGGAGTGACGTCGCTGAGAAAGCGATACACAAATTTCCAGCGGACAAACCAGGCATTTCCAACGGACCAGAGCCGAAGGACAACGAGGAGCTAACCGGAGTTAGCGATGGATAACTCCTCTCGAGGCTGATCATCCAGCTCATAAATTATTTTGTTGAACATATATAAATAAAATGGAGCTCTTCCAAGCCAAATATGATGACATTCTTCAGAACGGGGACCGAGCGCTTTGGTGTAGCCAAACGGCCGCTTCGATGACAGTCAAACCTGGTACGTATTGAAATGCCCCTCAGCGTGACATGCACAACACAAGCACCGGACGTTACAGTATTATTCCGACAGTCAGTCTTTTCTTTGAATCGAACATGAATGCTTTTCTTGACCCGTGATTAAATTCTAAATAACTAGATGAGTAACAAGAAAGGATCTTTTTCCGAATCTGAACTCTCTGAAGTAATTGTTTTGATTCTGGAGCAAGGCAGTTTGTGAAGGAGTATCCTGACAAGACGTCACGAACTGGTTGCGGGACTTTCTGAATCTTCAGTTTTGAGCTCATAAGTGACAGTTTTGGACAACTTTAAGTCATTTTAATTGGTGTTTTTGCGTTTGACTAAAAATATCAGCCTGCGTGTTTTGGGTATTTTAGATGCTATAAAACGTTTTTCTGATGTCAGTTAGGAAACAAAAAATTGCGTTGGTTGTCCTTTAAGATGTCATCATGAACTACCAAAAAAATGTGTGTCTTTTTTTGTGTCACACATTGGGCTCCACCACTTCTACTCAATAAATAATGCACATGCGGTGAAGATAGCAGCTCTGCCAACTTGGGCTTTGGGGCTTTTCTTCAATATTGGCTGATCCTCCAACAGAAGAACGATCAAGCAGCCTGTGATTCCTGCTCCTTTATTATTGGCAAAGATCAATTATTTGGAGGACTTGGGGGCAGACAGAGGGCCGCAAGTTTATGTCTGTCAATGTCATATCTTTTCAAGATCATGCTTCCAGGGTGATGAAAGCTCGGATGCGTGTGGCTGGGAGGTTGGAGGGGGGGGGGTAAATTGCTGTGAGGATACTAGTAGGTCCAATGACCTTCAGCTGACTTGATACTACCAGATAGTCATTTTCTTCTTCAGGGCCATGAAGCATGAAGAAGAACATGGAGAGGAGATCAAATCCACATCACTTACCGTGGGGAAAAAAGAAACGTTTCTGCTGTAAAACAGAAGGCTTCACTTCCTAAATTGGGTTCCAGGGACCCATAGCTGTCGATTAGTGCTCCCCAAACAAAATCATTTGTAAAAGATGACTTTAAAAATTAATCCCATTCATATTTGCCAAACGGTTGCATTTCAACACTGCACAATGAACATGCACACAGGCTAGTGCTATTGTCCTTTTTTATGAGAAGACATATTTTGGGGACTGAAATAAAAAGAAATGTTAAAGTTGCCATTCACTGATAGCTTTATGTTTCAGTCATATGTGGCTATTTTTATTACAAATGTTCCAAGTATTAAATGTAAACTTCCACGTAGAGTGAGCGCCGGCGCGAATGGTGCCGCTGCTCACCTGCACAAAAAAATCCTGTGACTGTAAAGTGTCCTTGAGAGTTTTGAAAGGCACTTCGAAATTAAGTGTCTTCTTCTTCTTCTTCTTCTTCTTCTTCTTCTTCTTCTTCTTCTTCTTCTTCTTCTTCTTCTTATTTTTCTTATTATTTATAAAGTGTTCCTCCTTACTAATATGAGTCTTAAAGGACAACCGACATCACTTTTTTGTTTCCTAACTGAAATCAGAAAAACGTTTTATAGCATCTAAAATACCCAAAACACTCAAATGACTTCGACTGAGCGTATTTTACAAA
Organism: Hippocampus bargibanti; assembly: GCF_051943395.1. Classification (NCBI taxonomy): domain Eukaryota; kingdom Metazoa; phylum Chordata; class Actinopteri; order Syngnathiformes; family Syngnathidae; genus Hippocampus; species Hippocampus bargibanti. The sequence goes on along the minus strand of NC_142735.1, from coordinate 22,780,615 downwards.
GATTCCACCGCATATAGCTATATTTTGCGTTTTAAGACTCGCGCTGATCCTTAATCAGCCCGTTTCCACAGACTGATTAATTCCTTACATGGAGCTTTGTCGCCCTCTTCTGCCTCTTTTTGGTGCAACACGAAGTTTTCAGACCAAACAAGTACAGCAAAATGCATTGACGTGATGGAAGGACTGCTACAATGTGTCCTTTTTTCAGTCAGGGGCGTTCCTTCAGTGACGTAGGGTGAGGACTCGTCACCAACTTAAAAACAAGACTTCCGGAATATTCAGCGCGAGTCTTAAAACGTAAAATATAGATATATGCGGTGGAATCTTTGTAAAATACGCTCAGTCGAAGTCATTTTTTGTTTTCATTTGTTCTTTGTCGTCAGTCAACTTTATAACAGTGTTACCAAAAAGAAACCACAACAAATCATAGCTTAAGCAAAGCTCTGAAAGTGCCCCATCTTGCGAGTTTGTGTGGTCCTTGGTGTATTTTGCTTCTTCCTCTCAATAACTTCCCTGGCAGTTAATTTTTTTTCTTAATTTATTTACCATATTTGTATAAGACGCATCCCCACTGAATGGTGTATTTTCGAACTTTTTCCATATATAAGGTGCTCCTTCAATGAATGGTGTATTTTCAAATGTTTTCCATATATAAGGGGCACCAGACTATAAGGCGCACCTACAATGAATGACAAGTTTTCCAAATATAAAATATAAATATCTAAAAGTTTTCTAAAGATAAGGCACACCACATTATAAGGTGCTACAGTCAAGGCTGGGCTTGCTTTCTTCTACGGAGGGGAAATGGAGTTGTGGCTGCTGACAGTATTTGCGAGACCAGTTGTGGCTCAATATTACTTCACATGTAAGGCACACCTGTGTATAAGGCAAAGAGGCATCTTTTGAAGTACATCCAAGGCTTTTGGGTGCGCCTTATACACTGGAAAATACAGTATTTATTCATATATTTTTAGTCAAGGTGGTCACAGACATTTAGAAAAGCTCCCTAAATGGTCTAGCACAGGAACCCAGTAACCCTCGTCGGCTGCCTGGCGACCACCTTGGATTTGTAACTAATTGGCAATATGCATGAAAATAATTCCCCCACTTTGAAGTAAAAATATCAGAATTTATAATTCATTCCATTATGGGTTGATTAAGGGGAACAGAAGAGAATGTCTGTGTGGTGTGAGTTCACTCCATAACAACTGGGCGATGTTGATGAATATGCATGATGATGATGATGATGATGATGATGATGTAACAAACGCCTCAGAGCTGACCTACTTCTGCGTCTCCGCCGCTCACGACTTCTTCCGGGGTGACTGTCAACTGAGCTTGCAGCACTTGGTCGGGTAGCAGCAAGGTTAGCCTCCAAAGTAGATCAAGATGCATTCTTCTCTCTGGAAACGACCCAATGGAAGATAACTGGAATAGCAGACGAGATTGTGACCATTTTTAAATGGAATCCTTTCATTCATTATCCAAGCCGCTCATACTCAAAAGGGTGGTGGGCATGTTGGAGCCAATCCGAGCCGTAGTTCGGGGTGTATGTCCTGAACTGGTCGCCAGAGAATCACAAACAACCATTTGCGCTCACAAGCACAACTAGGGAACATTTTGTGTGATTGATCGACCTACCATGGATGTTTTTGGAATACCCAGAGAACGCACGCAAGCACGGGGAGAACATGCAAACTGTCCTGACAGAAGCATTTAAATTTGCAACTGGTTTGCCGTGCTAACCAGTTGTCCAATGTGGCGTCGACAATAAGAAAAAATAACTGAAAAGCGATAATGTACAATAAAATCAACCCTATTGTCATCATTATTATTGTTGGGACACCCCGTTCATAAAAAAAAAAAAAAAAAAAAAAAAAACAGGGCAAAACATCCAATTCCCAAAGCCCTTACCCTTAGTATGTACTGCTCAAAAGTTTCACGTCTCTGTTGTTCCACAAATATGAATAGAAGTGGGGCCGGACACTGGAGAATACTTGTCTGCTCATTCTCATAGAATATTGTTATCCGCCATTTTGGTCGGCTGCCAACCACGAGTTTGCTCCAGGCGAGGCGGGAAAAAAATCTATTTCCGCCAACACATGAGAGAAAGAAAAGTGGCAAACGCCCCCACATTCGACTTTTCATTTGACATGTGAAAATGGGCTAATTTGATGGATAACGCCAGTGGTTCCCATTCAATAGATTTCTCCTCGTGACTGAGTGGGGGTCAGCGCGGGGGGGGGTTGCACCTTAAACCGAAGTGGGTGGGGCTAGTGGGGGGTGGCTGCCTGTAAACAAGCTTACGTAGTGGCGTCACAGGGAATCATTATCACCGTGCCTTTCATTATGTGTTTTGTTGTAATGCAGCTGTTAAAACAGAAGAGTTGCTCTTTTCAAAAGACAGCAAGATGACAGTAAGTGGAAGCATTCACTCCGGGAAAAATAAATTCCGCCTCCTGAATAGGTGCCTTCCTAAATTGTGTAAATCATCAGTTTGTGTATTTGTTTTCTTTTAAGCACAGTGGAGCCAATTGACTGAAAGACCCCAAATAAAGATTTCCCTGATAACACCCCCTAACCACCTCCCTTTATCTGACTAAATAAACAATTCAATGAAATGATAATGGTTTGCTCCCCCATGAGTCGACACCTTCCACCATTTGTGTGAATGGTCACTACTTGCAGTGGAAAAACTATTTACCGTATTTTCTGGTGTATAAAGGGGACCCCAAAGCCTTAATTTTCTTCTAAAGATGAACCTGCGCCTTATATGAGAAGAAATATCAAGCCACAACAGGTCTCGCAATTACTGTCAGCAGCCACCAACTCCATTTCTCCCTGTAGAAGAAGTCCATGAATTCCAAGAATTCGTATTTTCGTATAATTCCAAATTGTCTTTCCGCTTCTTTTCATCGCTTTCCCCGTTTTGCTACTTCTAGATGGGTGTTTTTGTATTTAATAATAATACATTTCATTTATAAGCGCCTTTCAAAACTCTCAAGGTCACATTTCAGCCATTATTTGTTACTAGGGTCAGACATCTACCTTGGATGCATTCACAATCAGTTTTGTGGGCCCTGTAGCATAAGATAACTCTCGATAAAACTGTTGCTTTCACCAATCAGATTTCGACTTGGCGATACCACGGCCTTTTCACCGGCCTTATTTCCTGGTTAACGGTACCCTCTAGTGGACTTGTAGTAAATCACACCATACTTTTTATATAACTATATAACTATTTTATATAACTATAATAAAGGTTGTTTCATTATGAAATAGTTATTAAGGGTTGGATTGATTCAGACGTCGCACTACTGAAGACCTAGGTGTGAAATACACGGCTCGCCACTGATAAAACGTAACCCCAGCCTCTACTGTAGCGCCTTGTAATGTGGTGTGCCTTATATATGGAACATGTTTGAAAATACACTATTCATTGCTGGTGCGCCTTATAGTCGGGTGTGACTTATACACTGGAAAATGCAGTATTTGCTGTTTATTACCACCCCCCCCCCCCCAAGCAGTGCAGCTTCTTAACTCATTCACTGCCAGGGGATGTGCAAAAATGTGTCCACCCCAGTGCCAGGGTTTTTGTCATTTTCACTCAAATAGCAGGACCCACAGAATATTGAGTTTTAGGACTACGTACATAAGCAGTCAATGCAGCGCAAGAAACCTTAGACTCTCTTCTTTCATCAGAAAAAAGTATTTTTTTTTAAGTTAAATGGGTCTGGAGTTATCTGAGCTTGAAATGGGGCCAGCTGTACAAAATACAATTCAATTTCTATTACGCTTTAACAACAGCTAAAGCTGTAACGGAGCGCTAAAATGGACAAAAGGCAAATGATGCCCGCTCGTGGAAGCGAAAAACATTGCCAGAGGTCTGATCAGCGCTTTATCGGCACCGCCCACAAGAAAAACCAAAATCCGAACAAATTCAGTTTGGGAATGGCAGTGAATGAGTTAAGTTGAATTCCCTGAAAAAGGATCACCCTTCAAAATAGACGCCTCCTCCATAAGCGTAAATAACAGCCTGGCCACTATTTGAAGACTACCGTCATCTTTACAGGGGAGCGTTGCCCCCAATAAAGTCCCATCTGCAGTTGAGTAAATATTTAAGAAACTCGATTTCAAGTCTGTTTTATAAGGAGGGGGAAAGAAAATAATAATTGGGAAGAGAACTGCTCTCCCTCGCTCCTATCTGAAATACTCGAGAGCGCAGTTTGGGGAGTTCAACACATTAAATTCCCAAAAGCTCCCCCAAAACAATTGCGCGTGGGAACGCGCACAGGTAGCCTCTGCACAGACACGGAAACCCAGAGAAAAGTTTTGGCTTCGTCATCCTGACCATCTGGCCGCCACGGCGATGTGCAACTTTTAATTGGAAGCGTGGCTGAGGGAGGCGGAGAAACGCGGCCGCCAGATGGACAAGTCGGGCTGCGGTCCGCATTCGCCACTTCCACGCCGTCGTGCAAACGGGAGTTCCGACGTGTGCCATTTTCAAAAATACAGTGGAACCATTGAAATTGATCATGGGAAATAACCGTTCGTCCTCTTTGACAAGAGATGAGTATCTTCACTGTACGGTGAAGATGATTTGCACATGAGTTTGATTAAAGTGAAGGAGAGTTGCGCAATGTCTTCTGCCTGGATCTGAATCCAGTGGCAAGACAGAGTCAAGACGGCTGGGAATGGGTTTGGGATGCAGTGGATGACCACAGTGTTCTACGTGTCTCATTGTGCCCTACTTGCGCTCCACAACGCTTTTGCTGGGTCTAGGCTTTACATGCGTAGGTAGACAGGCCCTCCAATAACCTACTGTCTATGTGGCATGCTCACTTAGACAGGGAGACTCGTGGTGGCTGGGACGCCTAACCCCATCACAGATCACAGATCAAACAGACCTGCCACTGCCCACATGGGGAAATAATACACTAGATGCCACACACAAGGCTAATCGGCCATTTTGTTTGATTTTGCGACCTTGGGGATTTCATCATGTTTTGCCGTCAATTCGCTGTCCCGACAATTTTGTCCGTCCCGCGATTTGCGGGAAAGCGCTGGTAGATTAACATGTATTACATCCATAATTAAAGGCGGCTCATTGGTTCCGCCAATAGATCACTTGAGAAGCTGCTTGTTGCTTCGCGTTTTCAAACACAACTCTGGGTTGCAATCAAACTGTTATTTTCATCCCACGTCACGAGAGGCAAATGCGCGTTGAGCCTCTCTTGTTCCGTTTGCATGCGAGGACCCCAACATTCGGCAAATTGATTCCCTCCGCCGCCTTTGAGCGCACGCCGGCGCCGACTCCTGTAATCTCGTTTTGATTAGGGAAGGTGTAACGCGTTAAGCTCATGCACGCTATCTTCCCCGCAGCTACACCATGCTGGCAACGAATCAATCACCAAGGTACCGGTTGCCGAGGTGACCGACCAAAAGGGGTGGTGTGTTTCTGTGCCCAAAGAGGTAAATGAGTGGAAGTCACTGGAGGATGTCAGAAATTTACAGCCGACCTCATCGTTTTCCGACGTAGCCAATCCATGGAGATAATTAACATCAGGGGAGGAATCGAAAAGGGAATCCAAGGTCAAGCAATGCAGATTGGGCGGCTCGACGGGTATGAAAGTGACCGATGGGCAACAGTGGGGTCCAAAAAATTATTTAAAAAAATTACAATTTTGGGACTACATAGCAGTTAAGTCAGGGGCGTCCAAACTTTTTTCAAAGGGGACCAGATTTGGTGTGTTAAAAATGTTGGAGGGGCAACCTTGGCGGACGTTCTTTAAATATAACAACAATTAATTTTGATAAATTGCAGCGAGCCATGCTGTGTTTCACATTTGCTTTTTTATTTTAATATTTATCTTAAGCATGTGTTTTGGTTCATTTGAAACACATCAACATTTAATTGATTGTTGAAAATTGAATATTCACATAACTTCACTTTTTTAAACATTTTAACTTTTTTGTCACAGTTAAACAGAAGTAATTGTTCTTTTGTTGATTGTCGCCATTTTAGTTTTTGTTTTTTTTAATTTAGAAAATCGCCTTTTTAGAAAATTGGGAGGCTCGTTCAGTCAATGACTCATTTACTAATTTGCTGTTCCTAATTGAGCCTCTACATGGCAGTACTTAGCACACGCAGGTAACAATGCTACTGCCCAATATATTCATTCTACATGCCGGCCAGACATTATTGATTTTATGACTGAGGTTGCAGGCCGGATGAAAATGGACCGCGTTTAGCCCCCAAGCCGGACTTTGGTAAATCATACTGAAGACACCAGTTGAAGAAATAGCCCTTGTGACATTTTCACTAAGATGGAAGTGCTCACGTTCAAATTAAGTCATCCTGTCTACTATTAACGGGAAAATGGCTTGCGTTGTAACATTAAACACACTTATGAAAAAAAGCCACTTATGAAATGTTGGATCAGATTAATTCACAGCAGCAAACAATTTGTCACTCACTCAATCTGTACAGTCTACACTACCATAAATCATTCCCTCTCTATCTCTAAACGAAAAAAAATGAAAACTCATTTGCTAATGAAATCGAAAATATGTCACGAACCGGCTATAAGTACCGTAATTTCCAGACTGTAGAGCTACTGCACCTACGTTTTTTTAAAGGAAAAAGCATGTTGTACGCACATAAGCCGCACCTGAGTATGAGCCGCAAAAACAGAAAAACATTAGACAAAATGTGTTTTCCGAAGTTTTAATAGCGTACCTTAACCTTACTTTCCAAATAGTTCCTGTAACGCAGCAGCACCATTACAGTAAAACACAGGTATCAAAGTCAAGGCCCGGGGGCCAGATCTGGCCCGTAACATCATTTTATTCAACCCGCAAAAGCAAATTAAAGTTGTGAAATTTCATGACATTCATGATGATAAAGTCCGAACCAAAATTTCAAATTGCCGCATGTAAACCACAATAACTGTCATTATTTTTTACTTCAGATTTATAATCTAGTGATTCGTCAATTTGAATGTAATATATGGTGGGGATCGATGAGAAGGTTTCTTCAGCCGTCATCTGTACAAAAGTGAAGGTTTCGGACGTTTCGCCTCCTATCCAAGAGGCTTCGTCAGCGAACTAAAGTCTGACTGGTCGTATCGGCCCCATTTATATATCCCTAATGTCCAGACATGGTGGCGCCGGACACAGCTATGATAGGTCCCTACTCTCAGGTTGGTGGGGGCAGGGGACCCCTCCCTGTGGCCCCACTGATTGTTCCTACATTCCTGACTAGCGACTGGCCTATTACCCCCACTCCCACCGGTATCACCTCATCAGCATAACGACCCTCATCAGCATTGCGAAAGTTGCCTAACCTGTTTTGCCTAAGCAGGCTATTGTATGAACGATCCAAATTGAACCTCACCCCACCAGACCGGTTTAATGAAGGATTTTGTTGTTTTATAAGAATCGCTTCTTTTACCCCCCTTTCAAACCATCTATGTTCTTTCGCTAAGATTTTAACCTCATTGTCGTCAAATGAGTCGTTGCTAGCTTTTAGGTGCAAATGTACTGCCGATTGAGGCATCATACGATGTGACTTCTCTCTTTACATCTGTCCCAACCCCAGCAGCAGTCTCAGTGGTGAGGACGAGGCTGCTGGCGGATGTTTCTCTGCATGAAAGAACCAAACTTAAAACGGATCACATCTGCCAATTATTAGAAATCTGCCTTAATACTACTAAAATTTTATAAACAAATTCATGGTTGTGCTATGGGCTCACCAGTTTCACCCATAGTGGCTAATCTTTACATGGAAGAGATGGAGAAACAGGCCCTCACATCCTTCCCGGGGACAAAACCTAGACACTGGTTTAGATATGTGGACGATACTTTTGTCATAATTAAGAAACAAGAAATTCAATCCTTCACAGATCACCTCAACTCTGTAGACTTCAACATTAAATTTACTCGTGAGGACATTCAAGATAACCAACTAGCCTTCTTGGATTGTAAAGTAATTATAAAAGAGGACAGAGCGCTAAAAACACAAGTCTTTAGGAAGGCTACGCACACTGACCAATACTTACTTTTTGACTCTAACCACCCTTTACAACATAAACTAGGAGTTATCAGAACCCTCCAGCATAGGGCTAAACTAATACCAACTAGCACTGAAGGTAGAGAAAAGGAGTCAAAACATATCAGGAGAGCAACCACTAACTGTGGGTACCCTCAGTGGTCATTCAACAAATGTCAGAAAGAAAGAATAGCGAACGAAACCAATAATTCTCAAGATTCAAAAAGGAGAGGAGTAGCAGTACCTTACATTGCAGGAGTTTCTGAAAAATTACAAAGAGTCCTTTGGCAACATAAAATTCCTACTTATTTCAAACCGATAAACACGTTAAGGCAAAAATTAGTGCATCCAAAAGATAGGCTACCAAATGAAAAACAAAATAATGTAGTTTATTCCATACATTGTAAGAATGAAAATTGTAAAGAGCAGTACATTGGGGAGACTCAACAAATTCTCAAAAAAAGACTTTATCAACATCGCAGGGATAATACTAGTGGGCCTCAATCGGCAGTACATTTGCACCTAAAAGCTAGCAACCACTCATTTGACGACAATGAGGTTAAAATCTTAGCGAAAGAACATAGATGGTTTGAAAGGGGGGTAAAAGAAGCGATTCTTATAAAACAACAAAATCCTTCATTAAACCGGTCTGGTGGGGTGAGGTTCAATTTGGATCGTTCATACAATAGCCTGCTTAGGCAAAACAGGTTAGGCAACATTCGCAATGCTGATGGGGGTCGTTATGCTGATAAGGTGATACCGGGGGGAGTGGGGGTAATAGGCCAGTCGTTAGTCAGGAATGTAGGAACAATCAGTGGGGCCACAGGGAGGGGTCCTCTGCCCCCCCCCCCCCAACCTGAGGTAGGGACCTATCATAGCTGTGTCCGGCGCCACCATGTCTGGACATTAGGGATATATAAATGGGGCCGATACGACCAGTCAGACTTTAGTTCGCTGACGAAGCCTCTTGGATAGGAGGCGAAACGTCCGAAACCTTCACTTTTGTACAGATGACGGCTGAAGAAACCTTCTCATCGATGGACCACTCCTGTACGACTGAGAGCTTACACAGACATATGGTGGGGATGAAACATTCTAATAGCTTCCCCAAATTCATAATGGCCCTCGAGAGTAAACCGTAACTTCAAAGTGGCCCGCAGCAAAAAATGAGTTTGACACCCTTGCAGTAAAACAACACTGATAGGTCTAGTTGTTTTCAAGATGACAGGTGACAGCGTCTTCGTCGACACACATACAGTAGATCTTTACTTTATGCTCAAATGCTCTTTGGCGGTCGTTATTTTTTTTTAATCGAAGCCCGTTTATTAAATAAGCCGCAGCGTTGAAAGTGTGACAAAAGTTGAGTATTATAAATCCGCAAATTACAGTAGTTCTTCAATGCCTAACCTATTTGAACGCATCACTCCTGCATTGCCAATATTTGCATGGATATGGCAAATTTTACAAGGAGTCACGGGGTCCAAATAAAGGTCACCCACCCTGACGGACAACTCCCTGGTTGGAATATATAAACACCACTAGCAAGTATTTCCAGGAATATGGCAATTTTAGCATCGCTGTTCAAGCCAAGAAGCCTCCCCCTCCACCGAAATGGGCCAAGTTACAAACAGCAGTAGTCAAACTTTGAGAGGCATCAACAGGGTTAACAAACGACATCTTTTTCGACCGCCATGCAAGTCAATGGAGCGTTTAATGTTCATAAGAGTTGGCTTTTTCCGCAAACTTTTTCTCTGATTACTTTCAAGCCATCTGTCGGCATGAAAGCGCTGCTTGGAACAGACTGTGTTCCTCCACTCTGAACATTATTTGGACAATATTTCAGCGCATGCCGCGCCGTAACGGCCAGAACGAGGCCATTAACCGATGAAAACAGACGGAGCCCACCCCACACCCCCTCCAATTTTTTTGCTGCAAATCACCATCCAGGGGGGAAGTGGTGTTCAATGCCGCTCTTATGCGGCGGCTTGGAAGAACTCATCAATGAAAGGGTGGCACACAGAATTCCCTCGGAAGAAAAAAATTGCAATAAACAAAAGCAGCTTTTTTGAGATGGACACTAGCGACGGAGCCCCATGCGAGTTTTCAAGCGTGCGCTGGCTAGCTAAACGCGCGCATTTGCGAGTCGCGTATGACTAAACAAAAGTCACACGGGAGCATTCAATCGATCAAGTCTATGTTGAAAGATTAATGGACACGTTTAACCCGTGTATTCGTGAAAACAAATCAAGGTGCACATTTCACACACACGTCACTTGTGCATTTGCAGATTCTCAAACTCCAGGAAATAAATTAAAATAACTGATAGTGCTGGTCCCAAGCCCGGATAAATACAGAGGCCAAAACAAACATGCGGATCAAACCTCGAAAGATGGAGGACACTGATTTGCTCTGGCGACCCCTTAAAGGGGAAAGCCGAAAGGAAAAGAAGAAGATATGATGTGTGGAACTGTCGCGGCTTGGAATTAAAGCGGATTTACATTGGGCAGGAAATGTGATACAATCTCTTTCGTCAATGGATGCTACAGTTTCGTATTTGCTTTCAACATTTAGTTTGTAAGAGATGTGCACATTCCACCATGACGTCTCTGTTTCACTGGTGAAAAAGATGCTCTGGTCCTTTCCTCTTTCATCTATAACTGCTTGTTTGTATGTTTGTTAGTCATTACAAGTGCCTTGCACGCTGCGTCCGAGAGGACAGTAATTTCATCTGTGCTGTATGTCATGCATAATAGTATATTTGGCAATAAAGCTGACTTTGACATTGACTTTGACTTCATGCAACAAAGAGGGTGCAGAAAGTGTTTAGGATTGAATGACTGTGTGTGTCTTTTGTGTTTTGTCACATTATTTGTTATTTTGTATTTTTGTGTGTGTTTTTTTCACTTCAATATGGCATCGCAAGAGTGGCTGCCTTTACAACAGCTCCTGTATTTGTTTTCTATTTCTTCTTTTCCTTTCCTCTTAGTTTAGTTTTTCAATCAAAGTTCTGGGAACGGGGGGAAATAAGCATTTAGACTCAGTCAACTTCACTTCTGTTGGCAACCGATTCCATTTGTGCGCAGCAAAACAGCGAAATGCTGCTTCACCGTGTTTGTTTTGAAACCTGTGTTCCACTGATTGACCCGAGACCCCTACCCTTAGAACACCACTGGATTCAAAACAATACAATTCAATACATATTGATTTATTTCTTTAACAACAGCTGAAGCTGTAACAAAGCGCTTAACATGGACAAATATCATATACAGGAATGAACGGAGTGACAAAGATAATTTAAAACAGATTCTTTTCTTACAGACAGTGTTTTTTAGCTCCGTTAGTTTTTTGGCTCCGAACAAAGAGATCAGAATATACTAGCCTTGTCGCAAAGACTCCCTTGTGATTTCTACGCTGAAACATGTCAGGTAATTGAACACCTAAGAAACACTGTAAGAAAAGAATATGTTTTAAATTAAAAATCAAGTAGACAGGATGAACTTAATACAACTATTAGTGACAAAGATAGAAAGCACAAGGGAGTCTTTGCGACAAGGCTAGTATATGCTGATCTCTTTGTTCGGAGCCAATAAACCCATAAGAGTTGTTGTTTGAATTGGCTCGCTAGTGCGGCATCTCGATTCCAAAGCAAGACGTTGCTTTAAAGAAACCGGTCAGCCGGGTTATCTTTATCCCCATCACAACAGAGACAACCACACGCCGAAGCTCACGGGCATTTGAAATTGTTTTGGGCACCTGTCATCTTTTATTATAATTAGCCAGTGGACGTGGAGATAATTGCCATCAGGTTCAGGCTGCTTTTATCGGGGCTAGCCACGGCCCGATGTCTCTCGCTTTTTCTCCTCATTTTATTTAAAGGGCCGGGGCGACTGCACGAATCAACACGTCAGGAAGGAAAAGGGACAGGGCGGGGGTCATTCATAAAGCAAAAGGAAGAATAGCCTTTGGTTTTGTCCATCTGCAATCGCAAACATTTTTTGATAAGCAATGTGACATGCCCATAAATTTTAAATCAGTGTTCATGAACGGCTTGACAAGGAAGTTAGCTTGAGAAATAGCGTTTCCCACCCATTGGACTTTGCAGGTACAGTGCAATGATGGCCTTGTCTGTGTGTGTGTGCGTGTGTGTGTGTGTGTGTGTGTGTGTGTGTGTGTGTGTGTGTGTGTGTGTGTGTGTGTGTGTGTGTTTGTGTGCCCGTGTGTGTGTACGCGCGCGCGTGCGTGTTGCAGCTTGCTGCAGGGCCAGCAAGAGCTATCCCAGAGTGTATCGCCTGCCACAATGCGTCTACTTGACTCACTGTTGCCAGTCTCTTCGCTTGCTCTCTCCACCCGCATGAGGCAGACGTTAACTCACTCACTCACTCACTCTTTTTATCTGTTCAATATTAAAATAAAAAAACTAAAAATATATATTTTTACATTGTGTTCAAACAACTTTGTTGTTGGGTAATTTTGCTTCAACTTATAAAACCAACAGGATCATGAAACCTGTTTTGCTTTCGTCATGATTTTATATCATACTTCTTTTATTGGACCTCTCATTAATTTAAAATTTGCTGACTCATTTAAATATTGTACTTAAATAGGAATGGATTGGATTGGATTGGATTGGATTGGATTTGCCTTTATTAGTCTCGCAGTGGAGAAATTTACATTTCAAATGAATCAAATGATTTGATGATGAATCAAATATTTGTAGTGTCATCGATCGATTTGTAAATTTGTCCACTTGGGTTTGCCATCGTTAAATTGAATAACTATGTGTGCGGCCAGACCTCGTGAGTGGTGTGGGTCTAAATTAGTAATTTAGCTGCTGTTCATGCAGATTAGTGCCTGGATGTTGGTCGGCTAGCCATTAGCTAGTCCGCGCGCTAGTATGCTATGTTACGCCAGTTCTTTTGGAATATCCATTTTTTGGGGGGAATGATCAAAAACTTTCCCAAAGTTTTCAGACAGATATTTTGCTTCAAACATATATTTGAATAATTATACATATTCAATGTCATTCAATATATTCATGATATTCAATAGAGGTTCAAGATTGTGCCTTGCTTTTTTGTTGTTTTTGTGTTTTATTTTGTCACTTTAAATTGTGCGTAATTTTTGGACTTTGCTGAACAGCCGCGCTTTATCGGCATCACAAAATTGCCAGCACTGTTTTTGATTAGGAGGAATGTTGGTGACGTTGACTCTCATCCCTGGACAGCTCTGTGGCTATTGTGCTTTTTTTGTGCCTGTCATGGGCGGCATTTTCACAGCCCCGCTTTGTTCTGCGGAAAGGTCGGTGTTGGTGGACAGTCTGCGGCTGGATGGATGCATGGCTTGAGGAGCCCGCGATGAGAAGAAAGGAGCGACAGCGCAGAATGCCGATGCGTATGTGGAACTGTCGCGGCTTGGAATTGAAGCGGATTTACGTGGGACAGGAGATGTGAGACAATCAGTTTTCGTCAATGGATGCTACAGCTGCGTGTTTGCTTTCAAAGCTTGGCTTGTAGCAGGCGTGCTCAACATTTCACCATGACGTCCCTGATGCTCTGGTGAAAAAGTCGCTTTGATCCTCTCCTCTTTCATCTAGAACTGTAATAACAAAGAAGGTACAAAAAGTGCTAAAGATTGAAGACTGTCTGTGTATTTTGTGTCGTCAGATTATGTGTTATGTAGTTTTTTTGTTGTTTTGACTTTAAGATGGCGCCACGAGAGTGGCCGCCTTTCCAGCAGCTCTTGTATTTTTTTTCTACATCTTCCTTTCCTTTCCTCTTACTTTCATCACTTTGTATCTGTGAAATGTAAATTTCTCCACTGCGAGACTAATAAAGGCTAATCCAATTCAATGAATGGCGTTAGACCTAAAATAGCGCATCAACTAGTATTTGGATAAGATGACTCTTATAGCTACGCTCTTCTCCACCCCCACCCTTCCTACCCACCTCACCTTACCTCACTCTTGCTTAAAAGAAATGCAGTCTGATGGAATTCTGGTGTCGGTAGCCAAAATCGTTGGACGGCGGGGGCATGAATATTCCAAATGACTAATGTTGCACATGCTTACTCCTGACATATCTGGCTTCCGCGGGGAAATAAAACACTTCTAATGCGGGGGGACCATCTGTTATCTGTTGCTGGTGTTTCAGCACAGGCGAGCTCACGCACACACACACACACACACACACATACACGTGCACACACACACAGTGCAAAATCCATTGGGAAGCATACAAAACAGACGGGCTGCCTATACAAATTGAGCATTCCTTTTTTTTGCTGTTGTTGTAAATCTCGTACTGTTGTGGAATTGAATGGTGACAGGGAATGCACACACTTTTTATCCTCACCATAAATACCTGGACATGTCTTCTCGCAGCAGCTGGAGCAGGATAATATGCAGTCGTGATGAACAAGCTTACCCCCCAGCCATCCCCAAAAGAAAAAGGGAAAAAAAGACACAAACCCACATTCCCGTGAAATGCATTCACTTGGAGAATTGTTACCAGCGTAACAGGAGGAGTATATGCGACAGCTTGCAAAAGAAATCAGTGAGTCGTTGCTTTTCTTCTTCTACTGTTTATTTTTTTTTTTTTTTACTCCAATAACTCCAATCCACCCATGCTTTTGGCATATCCATTTTTTTTTTGGGAATGATCAAAATCCAACGTAGTTCACATAATGGGCATTTATACATACACAGTAAATGACTTGAGCATCACGAGTGTCTCTTCGCGGTCGCACGTCACCGGGATGCCAACTGGCATAACCTCGACGTGTGACAGCAACAGACGAGCAAACATATTTCCCTCAGTTGACAGTTTTCCCACGATGAATCCAAGTACGCGAATCGGGTGAATTTTGGCTCTGGTGCCTGTGTGATTGTTTGATGTGATTCAAAATGTTCGTTTTGGGAACGAGCAATAGACGCTCGGTGATTACTAATTGACATTTTGTCATTTATGCAACACTGGAATGATGACTTGCCGGATTTTGAGGTTTTAAAACACAGGTGTCAAAGTCCCAGGGGCCAAATGTGGCCCACCAGATCATTGTATTTGCCCCGCAAATGCAAATCAAGCCTGTGAAATTTGGTGAGGCTTGCTGAAGTGCAAACCAAAATTTCAAATTGTCCCATGTAAACCACAATAAGTATTATTTCTTACTTGAAATTAGGAAAATAATTATTCATTCATTTGTTGTCCGCTCTCGATCTAATATGTGGAGGGGGTGAAACATTCCAATGGCTTTCCCAAATTCATGACGGTCCCCGAGAGGAAACCGTAACTACGATGTGGCTCACGGCAAAAAAAAATGAGTTTGACACCCTTGCTCTCAAACAGTGAGTTTTTAGCAAATAGCCGAGGAAAGGTTGAACAAACAAATAGGTGTTTGTGTAAAAAGCACACTGTGAATTTACCGTAACAGTCTGTGTGCTTCATTTTTTTATTTCTTTATTCATTTATTCCATTTTGTTTTGCTTTAATGAAAGGGTGAGAGACAGCGGGTTCCCGATTAACTCCCCTTTTATGATGAATCAACGGCCAAGACAAGGCAGACGGGTGGCGCTATCTAATCTGAAGGCAGTGCTTTTTGTCTATGGAAATGACTGCTCGCTTATCATCGCCACGGCGGTGATAAGCGAGCCGGTCCTGAGCAAAGGGACTCAATGGGTTTCGGCTGCCAGCGATAGGCCTTACTTTCGTCTTCGCCGAATCCCATCTTTTTAATGGGGCTAGTGGAAATGAAAGGATCCTATCTCCTCACGCTCACCGCCGCCGCTGCCGCATTCCCCGAAGACGGCAGGAGAGTCCTCGGATCGTTTTTTTATTTTCAGCCAGGAGGAGGAAAACAAGCTTTCAAAAGATGCGCAGATGAATCACAGCGAGAAAGTCTGAACGTCGCTTCAATGTAAAAAAAATCGGACGTCAACTTTTCAACGTGTTCTTAACTTTAATGTGACATCATGATGCAATGCACCTGTTGAATGTCACTTGTTTGAACAGAAAATGTGGTTTTTGCATGGTCAAGTAAATGCAGGAACACCAAAAGCACATCCCATAGCCATCTAATCGAAAGTCACATTTTGGTGGAGGACGGAACCACCACTGTAGGACACTCGTGTGATATGTTCGCAAAACATCTTGAAATGATGATTCAAATTTCAATTGCCATAAATCTATATTTTGCTTCGAAGATAGAGCGAAACAACATGCAAGAACACTTAGCGTCAAATAATTGTTTCGCAAGGTAATTTTGGTCTCAGAAAAAAAGAAAGATAATAAAACACTGGGCTGCACACTAGCATCTCCTATAACGCTCGGGAAAGTCAGGAAGCAGGCTTCTGATTGGCTGCCGTGCCGAGTATGCAAATTGACCAACGAACCGAAATTCCGAAATTTCCAAAATGGAAATCGGAATAAATTATTCCGATTTCAAAATCTTCATTCAAAAGTTTCCTTTATTGAATAAAGCAAACAATTGATTATATATATATATATATATATATATATATATATATATATATATATATATATATATATATATATATATATATATATATATATTTTTTTTTTTTTTTTCCTTGAAGAAGTTGTCGGCCACCCGGGCGGAGACGTTTTGTTTTACGCCCGACGTAAAAGTTGCACGCCCCGGGCGTCCGGGCAGATGTTGTTTGAGACACTGGCATTGTATTTTGTACAGCCACCCCTATTTCAATATCAGCTAACTCCAAACCCAAATAATTTAGGAATTAACTCTTTAATGAAAGAAGAGTGTCTGTGGTTCCTTATGCTGAATTGAATATTTATGTCGTCCTAAAAGTCAATATTCTGTGGGTCCTGCAATTTCAGTGAAAATGACAAAAACCCTGGCACTGGAGTGGGCACATTTTTGCACATGGTCTGGCAGTGAATGAGTTAAATACAAAATTTCATGTAACAATTGGCTTTGAGGGTAGTGATATAATGTGCGGTCACCTGCTAAGAAAATAATATTGGTTGCTATTGGAGCGCTATCAAATGTATCACCTTGGAAATGTGTGCAAAGCAGGCATTTTATTACCACAAACCCACACAATGAATGGAAAATAAAGTGGACAAGACCGCCACCCCCACAAACAGGCAGAGGCAGAACCATCGCAGGAAACATAAAGTTTTATTATAACTCACCAAGCAGTACAGTTGGGTACGGTTTTTAGGTTATTCGGGTTATACAAGGCTGGGACTGTCACACAAACGTTTACGTGATCTAATTATGAAGACAAAGATTTAGATCAAGATGTTGAACAATATATACAATTTCGGGAAGAATACACTTTTATCAGTAAAGTCACCTTGATTGCTGCCCTTCCGTCCATAAAAAGCTCAAATATAAGCTATTAATGAATCATATTTTATTTTTTGATATTTATTTTATCAGAATCAGAATAATCTTTATTGCTAAATATGTAGAAAACACAAGGAATTTGTCTCCGGTAGAACACGCTGCACTAGTGTCATCATAACAAAAATTGAGGCACTATACAGTTATTGGGTTACTGTTTAAAGAGATAACGGGTTGGGGGAAGAAGCTGTTTCAATAAATGTCTACTGGCATTGGTGCGCATGGATCGGTAGCGCCTGCCTGAAGGGAGTAGATGGAAAAGGTAGTGGGCAGGGTGCGAAGGATTTTATGTGCTAGGGCTACGTCGCTCCTCTATTTTTTAGGTGTGTGTATATATATATATATATATATATATATATATATATATATATATATATATATATATATATATATATATATATATATATATATATATACCTAGCCCAGGGAACATTTCATCAAGGCCAAAAGGGTCAGCTTATCATGGACCTAAATGTCAATGTAATTATTAGTGTCTGTGAATAGCGGAAAGGGACAGCACATCCAGAGGCAGTCCACCATATTTAATTAATAACAGTCACTCGGTAAAGGCAGTTGGGAGATGAAGGGGGCAGGGGATTGTGGATAGAGAAGTTTCCCGGTGAGCCCAGCGGAAAATGCCATCGAAAGACCAGCTCGGAACCTTTTGAAGTTAGGACGACGACATAGCATTATGTTGTTTTCAGAGGGCATCTTTCGTCCAAAGAAATTTACCAGCCAAGAAGAAAGTGAATCAGCGTGCTTGTTCTCTGTAGCGCATGCAACTGGTTGAGTCTCACGATGCGAATACAAGAGCAAATGCAAAAATAAATAAACATTTGAAAGGCGACGAGTATGGAAAACAGCCCAGCGATATATACCGCCTTTCGCATGTGATTGGCAGCGTGATTAATTCGCTCATTGGACTTGAAAGAACAGTGACTCCACGAACCCTGTGTGGGCTTGAGCTGTGACTGAAATATTACAGGCACTGGCGAGCTGGTTCCACTTTCCCCATCAAAACCGATTCCCGAAAAAAAAAGGCATTTTGCATGCAAAGCACAAACGGCTGGTTGCGCAATTTGTTTCGCCGCCATCTGCGTCTCCTTCCCAACTAGGCCTTCACAGTCGCCATTAACTCACGGTCACCCGGGTGTATCCTCACAGCCCAAACGAGGATCGTATCACTCCCTTGTGCATCTGCATTAAAATTACATTAAATTACCATATTTTCTGGACTATAAGGCCTTCATTTTCTTCAAAAGATGACCCTACGCTTATACGCAGCTGCGCCTTATATGAAATACTCCGGTTTTCATTACCCCCTTCTGGGTTAAGGTTTATTCATGAAAATTATGGTTTTTAAATTTAAAACAGGCAATCGGCACAGTGCCAGCTGTTAGCTTCCTTTAGAACACAGGTGTCAAAGTCAAGGCCCGCGGGCCAAATCCGGCCCGCCACGTCATTTTTTTTCGGCCCGCGAAAGCAAATCAAACTTTTTAAATTCCATGATGATTGCTAAAATCTGAGCCAAAATTTGATATTTTTGGATGTCAACCACAATAAAAGTCATTATTCTTGACTTCCGATTTGAAAATGAGTTATTCATTAATTTGCTGTGTGCTCTATATGTAATATTTGAAGGGATTTAAACATTCTAATGGGTTCCCCAAATTCATAACGGCCCTTGATAGGAAACCATAACTACAATGTGGCCCGCGGCAAAAAATGACTTTGACACCCTTGCTTTAGAAGAATTGTGCATGTGCGTGCTATAGGCCATTCCTGGAATCAAGAGTTTGCATATTTTTTTTTTTTTATCATTGTCATGTAATGGCTTCTGCCGGAGAAAAAGCAACACAAAGTGAGGAAAGTAAAAGAAAACAGCAGCCATTTTGTGAGGAATACTTCCAAGAATTTCCAGGAGTTATACTGAAGTCAAGAAAAAGTGAAAATGACGTGAACTGCAGTGTGCGTCGGCATATTTTTTAATTGGACATGGAGGAACCAGCGACAGACTTTATTTTATACACAGTGAGGTATTTAATTTAATGAGCAAATGTGTTTTAATAAGGATTCAGGTTCAGTATAGACTGCATAAAATGTGATCGAAAGCATTCCTTCAACATTTTGTATCACTTATATTTGAGCTCATCAGTACAGTGTCATTTGTCTTTAGTATCATAAGATAGCTTCATTTTGTGGTTCTCAGCTGAAATCAAAATGATTAATGATTATGATTAATATCAATTGTGAGTCATTAATTTTAACAATCCTTGGTACCTCATCTGTTACACTGGGCTATATGCCAAATCTGGCCTGCCGCATCCTTTTATTTGGTCCGCAAAAGCAAATTGAACTTGTGAAATTCCATGATGCTTGCTAAAGTGTGAACCAAAATTTCAAATTGTCCCATGTAATTGTTTACAATATACAATAACAGTCGATGAGAAGGTTTCTTCAGCCGTCATCTGTACTTTCGGACGTTTAGCCTCCTATCCAAGAGGCTTTGTCAGCGAACTAAAGTCTTACTGGTCATATTGACCCTATTTATATATCCCTAATGTCCAAACATGGCGGTGCCGGACACAGCTATGATAGGTCCCTACTCTCAGGTTGGGGGGAGCAGAGGAGTACAGATGACGGCTGAAGAAACCTTCTCATCGATGGACCACTCCTGTACGACTGAGAGCTTACACAGACGAACAATAACATTATTATCATTATTCTTGACTTCAAATGTACAAAAAATAATGTGGTGCGCCATATGTATGGAAAAGGTTTGAAAATACACTATTCATTGGGGGTGCGCCTTATCGTCCAGAAAATGAAGATTTGACAAGAAATTAGTCGGTGGCGTAAACACATTATTGTTGCGATTTGACTGTTTTTCAATGCCGCTTAAGTCATGACAACACCTGGGCCCCTCTCGGCTGGTTCAGTCACCGGATCCGCACCACTAGCCTGATGTTCCCTGCCCACGTGTTCGAACTCTCAATTGCCTGCAGAAAAGAAATGAAACGAATGCAGCTTTGAAGAAAAATAGAGGAGGGAGGCGGGGGGGCAGATCAAGGTTCTTTAATGTCGGAAAAAAGATCATGGCAAGGGGGTGGGAGGGGGCCGACAACGGCAAAATGTTTCTTACGCAACCGTTTCTTTGCTGCTCACACAAGTATTTTTTTGTTTGTTTGGGAACAATAGAGGCGAGCAAGCAGATACTTTTCCCCGGCGCCAATCAATGTAACACCTACACCTCCCCTCTGCCTCCTTCACGCCGGCTTCAGCTCGTCACTTTGACGGCATTCTTAGTGTTGATCTTTTTAGTTTACTCACGAGGACAGCCCGAGAAGCCTTTCTAGCGCTTGTCACTTGGCTAAGACAAAAAAAAAGTCAAAGACACTCTTCCAAGCAACTTTGTGCCTTTCGGTGGTTTGCCTTCCAGGCGGCATATTGAGAGCTTTCATTATTGTCTCGTCTGCTGTGCAGGAGGGTCACCATGGTAACACTAAACACATCAAGCAGCTCCCCGCAAAGGAAATGAGCTTCTTTAGCGGGAACCTGTGGTCAGCGTGCGGTCACAGGATATTCGATGGGAACTAAAATTTCAAGAAAGACACGACTCCTAAAGTACCGTACGTATATGGCTCTGGAGTTATATGAGCTTGAAATGGGGGCAGCTGTCCAAAACAGCTGATGTCTTGCAATGCAATTCCCACATTTGTTCGGGTTTTTCTTTTTTTCTTGCGGGGGTGCTGATAAAGCGCTGGCCATGGCCTCTGGCAATGTTTCATCTTTTCTACAAGGGGGCAGCATTTTTCCATGTTCGCGCTTTGTTCCAGCTTCAGCTGTTGTTCAAGCGCTATATCCGATCTCAATGTTTTTTTTCCTTCCACGAGGGGCAGCATTTGTCTTTTGTTCATGTTAGCGCTTTATTTCAGCTTCAGCTGTTAAAGTGTTATATAAACTTATTTATATGTATTGCATTGTGTACAACCACCGCCATTTCAAGCTCAGATAACTCCAGACCCATACAACTTAGGAATTAACTCCTTTTTACTGACGAAAGAAGAGGGTCTCAGGTTTCTTATGCTGAATTGAATTTTAATTGAATGTAAAACTCAGTATTCTGTGCGTCTTACAATTTGAGTGAAAATGACAAAAACCCTGGCACTGAAGTGGACACATTTTTGCACATTGTTTGGCAGTGAATGAGTTAATTTGAAACCACGTTGGCCTGTTTTGGGATCACAATTTGTGCTATATTTGTGTTTATAAAACATAAATACAGAAAATTATAAATATTTGGGGAAGGACTTCAATTAACTTACAGATTTTTTTCACCAATAGAAGAACCCGCCTATCATGCTTCTGACCCGGCCCACTTTTGCCACTTATTTGTGCTCCCACCGACGTCTCTTACGTAACAGAAGACCATAAGATTCATTGGCATTCCGCTTCGGCTCCTAACCTTAAAGCGGGGTGACACGCTGCGGCATCTCGCAGCAGGTTTGTCGTTTTGACACACCGCGGATGCATCCGAGTGTTGTCGCGGCCTGCCAAATCGCATTATGTAACTCCCAAGTGCTCCAGTTGGGACACAGGAACATGACACGTGATTGGAGTTGAAGACGGGGCGGGGGGAAGGTAGAGAGGGTTTTGTTGTCACTTTTGGTGTCATTTGCCATTCTAAAAATCCTGATTTAGGGCAGGAGTGTCCAAGGTGTTTTCAAAGGGGGCCAGATTTGATGTGTTAAAAATGTAGGGGGTGGGCGCGGCAGCAACCTTGATGGAGATTCTTTACATATAACAACAATTCATTTAAATAAATTTCAGCGAGCCATTCATTGTTTCATATTTGCTCATTTATTTTAATTTCAGATGTCTTAAGCATGTGTTTTGGTTCATTTAAAACAAGCATATCAAAATTGAATTGACGTTGAAAATTGAAATTGAATATTCATTTAACTTCAGTTTTTTTGAACAGTTGAATAGAAGTACAGTAAAGTCTCGTTATATCGATACTCAAGGGAGTCCGAAAAAATATCGATATAACCGGAACTATCGATATATCCGACCCTGTTTGCATGTAATTTTCTCCGTGCGTGCATAGAAATAGTATCGATATATCCGATATCGATATAACGAGACTTTACTGTAATTGTTATTTTGTTGATTGTCGTCATTTTAGAAAATGATTAAAAATGTAGAAAATCACCATTGCGCATATACGAATTAGCTCTTCTTAATTGAGCCTCTAGATGGCAGCACTTAGCACATGCAGGTAACAGCGCGACGACCCAATTTATTCATTTTACATGCCGGCCAGATGTTATTGATTTTATGACGGAGGCTGCGGACCGAATGAAAATTGACCACGGAGCGCATTTGGGCACCGGGCCGGACTTTGGACATCCTGCTTGAGAGCAAGGGCGCAGATTGGATTTTGGAACCGGGTGGTGGTGGACAAGCTAATAAAAGTCCAAACAGCCACTGATTTTGTTATTATTGTATTAAAGCCACATTTGACATTTATAACAAAACAAATTGCATGAGAATTGCTTTGAAATGACAAGAGTTATCTTATTTTTTAAGTCTGGTCTCAGGAGATATAAATCAAATTGAGTGGCAGGACCATCACAGGACTCCCGCTCTAAGATGGCGGCCACTCTCGTGGTATATCTCAGAGCACGCAGCCCAAAAGGATGTAGCGTGTCAACATTTATTGTTCATGTACCATATCAGTGGTAATAGTAACCCCCCCCCCCCCCCCCCCACTATCTGCCTTTGTGCTTCAGGACAATCCATGCAAGACCAAGGACTAAAAGGGTTGCCTATCTGCCTCGGCAAAAATTCAACATCATCATGATATCAGTCTTTCACTGTACCTCCCAACGGTGTAAGAATGAAAAAGGGATGAAACCAACAGAGCAATTTTTGTTCGTGAGAGTAAAAGAAGAACAACGCCTGGGGGAAGGGGGGTGGGCTTATCCTGTGCGTCCAAACAAAGACATGCAATGACCTGTGAATGTCACACACCACTCCTGCTATTTCCGGTCCAATTTAGAGGAGATGCTTCCCCCTTCTGGGGACTTTGGGAAGCACCGTCCAGCAAGGTTAATCTTCTCCTGTGTAATATAAATAAAACTGTTCCATGACCTGCAGCAATTGTCAGGTTGCAGGCAGCCATGACAAGTGCTGTAGTACTCAAGCAAGGACACTTCGGAGAATGGGAAGTGGTTATCAGTCCAGTTTTGGATTCCATTTTTACTGTGTTCTGGCTCAGAATCAAGCGATTCTAAAAATCATTATGATCACGATTAATTTGAATGAGATTAAACTCATGATAAAACCATCATTCATTGACTTCACGTTAGTGTTCAGTGACTAAAACTGAATGAGTCAAAACTGTCATAGGCTGTTTGCGCACATTCAAATCCTGAATACTGTAATTATATCTTGATTCTGTATATTTGTTTTCATAATTGTTACGTCTTGCAAACTTTGGACTTGGGGTATCAGTGGTTAAGGGTAGGGTTTTGGTTTATGAAGTTGTGGGTTAGGGTTTGGGTGTTAGATGTTTGGGATAGGGGGCTAGGTGGAGGAGTTAGAGTTCGGGTTTAGGGGACTATCGTGAGGGTTTGCGTTATGATTACGGTTAAGAGTTCGGGGTTAGAGGTTCGAGTTAGAATTAGGTTTTAGGGTTCGGGTTAAGGGTTCACGTTAGTGGTCAGATTTCGCTGTTTGTTCTAAGGGAACAGCCAAATGACCAAAATCTGGCATCCATTGATTATCTCTCTCTCTCTCTCTCTCTCTCTCTCTCTCTCTCTCTCTCTCTCTCTCTCTCTCTCTCTCTCTCTCTCTCTCTCTCTCTCTCTCTCTCTCTCTCTCTTCTCTCTCTGTGTGTCTGTCGCTCTCTGTCTGCCTCTCTCTCTATCTCTGTCTCACTCTCCTCACTCTCTATATGTCACTCTCTCTCTCTCTCTATAGCAGGGGTTGGGAACCTTTTTAACTAAGAGAGCCATAAAAGTAAAATATTTAGAAATGTTTTCCAGTGAGAGCCACACACACGCACGCATGCAAACGCGCAAATGTAAACACGCACGCAAACTCGCACGCAAACACGCACGCACGCGCGGCCACTTTTCAACAAAATGTCAGAATGTATTATTTTAAATAACTTTGTGATAGTACTCACCGTTAACGTGAATGGTTTTCCGTTCCTCGTAGGCGAAGTTCCTGCTTGCTCGCCTGCACACAGCTCATAAGCTTCTACACTTGCTATCTGCAATATACTTCTCACAGAAGTATGTTGATGCTAACGTTAACATGGGGCTTGTTAAAATGTCACTGACATTCGACTGTTTCATCGATGGTATTGTTTCATTGCAAATTAGAATCAGAACCTTTTCTCTCCTCAAAGGCAAATGCTCCAGTGCATTCAAGCTGAAGAACACTCTTGGGCTCATTCAAAGGGCCGTTTACCTGTTTCAACATGACGGCCTGTATCATCCAATCAAAATTTCGCTTTCCGCCAACTGCAGCCCCAACAGGAAATGAACGGCGAAAAAACGAAAATATGTATTTAGTTTTATCGGCAAGCCATATGCAATCATCAAATGAGCCATACATGACTTGCGAGCCATAGGTTCCCGACCCCTGCTATATAGCGCGATATTCATCCAGCTAACTCGCTAGTGCTTTCTCTCACTCTGTCTCTCTCTCTGTCTATCTCTCTCTCTCTCTCTCTCTCTCTGTCACTCTTGCGCTCTCATCAGTCGTAAACAGAAGGGAACGCAGGCAGAAAAAACCCTATCAGAGTGGAAGTGGAAAAAAGGTGTTCAGGAGCCTTTGGGACGGTCCATTTCCTGAAGCAGTTGGTCGACTATTTATAGGCTGGCACATTGGTACCAGTTAATCCTCCGGCAGGCTTCTAACTGCCTGCCAGCTGGCATATAACGTACATACAGTTTGTCCAGGATGCTTTTGAAGGTTTGAGATGCAATCGCAGCCAACCAACCATGACCAATGGCAATGAAGTTATCGTCTATTCGGAGATTAAATATAAGAAAATCAAATCACATTTGCAACAATGTCATTTTACTCATGCGTTTGTGGACAGACAATCTGAGGGAGGAGGTGATGGATTGGGGCTCTGATGTCTTGAATAATGGCACGCAACCCAAAATAAGGGAAGCGAACTGGGCATGTTGGGCTCTCTGGAGAGAAAAACAGAAACGCTACACAAGCAATTTTTCTTGGTTGCGGCTATATATTGGGCTACGTTTATGGGTTTGTGATTAGTCTGAAAATTCAACTTTGGTTATTGATAAGTTCATGGGTTCAGATGGGGGAGCTTTTGGATGATCTGAAGAATTGGGGTTGACTTATTCCCAGAGTTAGGTTTTTGGTTGGTAATTTATCTTGCGGTATAAGCAGTGACGTGCAGTCAGGGGAGACAGGTGAGGCTGTGCCACACCTGTCATCATGGAAATATCAAATGACAAAATAAATGAAACGGTTCTATTTATTTAGTGATTTGTACTTTAACATTCTTTTCCATTTAACTTTTTTTTCCAAAATTGCTGAATTTTTACATTTACCGTTCAAATACTAATTAGAGACGAGTGGTGAGGCACCAGCCGGCTGAGCCTCACTATGGATTGCGCAATGACTATGCTAACTGTGCTGGCTTTCTCTGCAGTGAGACCGCATTGCTGTCCCTCTGTATATCGCTATTAAAGTGTTCAAAAGCTTTTAGTATATGAACTAAATTGCTACAGTTTAACTGGTGTATATAATGTACAGTCACTGTACATTATAAACACTGTAGCACAGTGTTTATTTTATTTTTATCAAAACTGTGTGCATAAGTGAGGCACACCGTTCTCCTGCCTCATGACAGGGGGCGCTGGTGATTCCAGAGATTCTTCTGGCGACTCCTCGGCTGCAGATTTAATAGAATTAGTGAGAGCAAGCTACAGTAAAGAGTTAGCAAGTAAAGTGCAACCATCCAGTCATTTTTTTTTTCGTGTTGCTTGGCCTTATTTTCAGAATGGAGGATTACATATCTAAATTGAAAGAATTTTCTAAACTGGACTTTCAATCGAAGAAGGAGATAATAATTAAAGGAAGACCAACACCGGACTGTATAGCTCACAAACGGTGAGGGATGAATGTAAATCTCCTGGATAGCTTCTCAGCTTTTTGGCCAAGAAGGATCTCATTGAAACTATTCCTGAAGCAACAAAGTTGCTCCAGCTCATGCTCACTGTTCCATCTTCTACAGCATCAGTGGAGCGGTCATTCTCAGCACAAAAGACTGAAAACATACAGTCGGAACAGGACTGATCAAGGACGACTCTCTTCACTGGCAGTGATCTCCATTGAGACAGAGAGACTTGGACTTCATTTATAAATAAAGGTAACACGATAATAACGTTTTTTAATTCTTTTTTTCTATGCTACACTTTGTATACAGTATATAAAGAATGCTGACATGACATTTTAAACAAAACATGTTAACTGTTGCCAATCAAATGGTGAATACGCTACTCTGTAGAGTTCATCTATTTGTAAATCTGACTGTGATGACGTCAGTGCCTCACCAGCCATGAACCTCACCGCACGTCACTGGGTATAGGGTTAAGGGATTCGGTGTAGCATTAGAGTAACATTCGAGTTAGTTTAGGATAGGAGGTTCGATTAGTGTTGAACATCTGAAACGGGATGGATGTGGTCTCTTAAGGACCAGGTTTAGGCTCACATTGGTTTTGGTTTAAGGGGGTGTAATTATTTTTGTTTGTGTTGAGGGCTAGTTTCAGATTTGAGTTGTTTGATGATTCATCTGCGGGATTGTAATTATGTTTTGTTCAGTCTCGACGTTAAGGGTAGTTGGTGTTTGCATGAGCGGTGGGGTTCTTGACTGCCACACCCTGCTCCTCTGTGTGTGAGTATGCCCATTTAGCTTGATTTCTATTGATTTATGCTCTCCCTTGACATACTGTGACAAGGTTACGGAGCAACATGACAGACTCATTGGTGACTTTCTGCAAGCCGGAGGCAAATTCAGATTTGCTGTTTCAAAGCAAAAGGACAGGACGGTGCTCTTTCGCTCTCTGTGTATGCTGTAGTGTAGTGTGGTGGGTTGAGAAGAAGTTGGGCTGAGAGGATTGAAAAACGTGTTCCGTTTGAAAATCGGTATGCTGCTGCAATAGTAGGTGTCAATGAATGATTTTAGCATATTCAATATTGTTGATGGTAACTTTACCTATTACAAGTGGGTTAAGTCTTTGTTTATTGTTTATGATAATACCTGTATGTTTAACTCATACACTGCCAGAAGATGTGCAAAAATTTGTCCACTCCAGTGCCAACATTGAGTTTTAGGACTACATAAACATTTCATGCAGGGTAAGAAACCTTAAACCCTCTTCTTTCATCAGAAAAAAAGAGTGAATTCCTAAGTTATATGGGTCTGGAGTTATCTGAGCTTGAAATGGGGTCAGCTGTACAAAATACAATTCAATTTCTATAACGGTTTAATAACAGCTGAAGCTGTAACAATGCGCTTACATGGACAAAAGGCAAATGCTTCCCCCTCGTGGAAGTCAAAATCATTGCCAGAGGTCTGACCAGCGCTTTATTGGCACCCCCGCAATAAAAACCAAAACCTGAACAAATTTGGGAATGGCGCTCCATGTCATGCTTTTCAATTCCCGAATAAATTCGGGAATGGCAGTGAATGAGTAAACTGCACTTTTAGTCTAGCCTTTTGCTAAGCTAGGTGCTAATATTGTCGCTCCCGTTTACAAAACAGTTAATGTAGGACCATGCGTTTGTCTGAAGTGACCTCTCCCCATCCCGTGAGAGGTAAAATGACACAAGGTAACTCTCGCCAAGATCCAAGAAGTTTATCCAGGGACGAATTCGCTCCGGGAAAATGATATCGCCCGTGGGTAGCTCGGCCGTCTCCATTTTCTCATTTTTATAGAGATCGCCGTTGCAACACAGGTGAATGAGTGATGGTGTCTGTTAGTAAACATAGCGCCCCTATATATATGCGCCAGCGGCCTAAACAGCCTGCAACTTTGCCGCCTCCTCCCACTTTCAATCCCTGCCTTCTTCTCCCGCCTTGGCCATCCATCCTCCTCGAGATTGTTTTTTCATCGATGCGGTCCTGCAGTGGCATCGCGATTGAGACCATTTCTCTTCCCTCGATGTTTTTTTTTTTTTTTTTTTCAAAATGTTCAACGAGGAACCAAACCGGCTAATATGAGAGCGTGTGTGTCAGTGTGTTGCAGTTGGGTGGTGAGCAAGTCTCGTAACGGCTGTCAGCAGCAATTTGCTACTCTGCTATTTTCTTTCAACTGGTCTGAAAATTATTTATTTACGACAAGCAACATATATTTTTTCATCTATCAATGCCAGTGATGCATTACAGATTGCATAAAATAACAGCAACACCCATCTGTTGTGGCTAACGGCCCCTCCCCCAGAATCCAAATGGTACGGTCCCACTTGAGGCATCTGAAGGAATGCTAATTTCCCATTTAGCTTTTGTGTAATCGGCACCGGTAGCTAATTGCAGCGGATGCACAATTAGCATCATGTAAAGCACTTGAGCCCCAATCACGAAGCCCCTTTACATTCAGGCGGCAACGATCACGAATCACTCACCCATCCCCTCTACACCCCACTCAAATGAATCGCTCACATAATCCCCCCACCCTTTTTTTTTTCATCTCCTATATGAATGGCGAAGGGGAAATGGCTGTTATAGCAGCACAAAGCCGCCTGATTGCAGTCTGAAATCTGACTTTTTTTAAACAAATGTTCTGGCACAGCTTGATCGACTCGTTGCCTGATTGCCATCTTTCTTATGCATCCTGAAAGGAGAAAACAGCGCCTTCCTCTCACTTTGTGTCCATATTCATTTATATTTTTAGTCCAAGATAACTGCTCAACCACAAAGCATAAATTCAACACCATATGATTCTGTTTATTGTATTTCAATATGGTGTTATTCAAAGAATATGACATTTTTATATTATGAATCACCGTCAATACAAGACATTACATTTTATGCAATTGCGATGACAGATACGTAAGTGGATACTGGTCACTCTGATGTAATGTTCTTCTGGCTCCATGGTCTACCTTTTGAAAAGTGGCATCCATGCACAATAAACCAGGTCACTGGCGGGATTAGCGACAAACTTGAGCAAATCCTCTCAAACTGCGGGTGAACCCGAAGTCAGCGTCGCTTTGCATATTCCAGACCGACGGAATAAAGTGGCGGGTGGGCATATAACGTAAGCGCTATGCCCTCCGCATGAGCCAGGATCATAAAAGTAAACATCGTTAGGCGAGAAGAGACCTCGGCATGAACCCTGCGCTGAAGCGGCGAAACGTGACGGAAAACAAATACACTGATTTATTTCTGGCGCCTTTTTGGATAAATTCGACAAATGACTTGGTTATAGCGGGTCAACAACATGGACCGCCATCGCTAAACGATGGCAAAAATAAATGCAATCCAGAATCCATCTCAGAATGTTCTGAACTTCTGCATGGGCATGCTGTGCCGAAAATTGGACTGGGATATCGTCATGTGACAGAAAATGAGTCAACTGAAATTGTGGTCAGATTTGTTCTTTTTTTCTTTCTTTATTTAATTTCAATACCTCTTAACCTCGGTTTTCGACCATTATCTGTTTCAGGAACCTAGTTGAAAACTGAAAAATTTCCCATTATAATAAAGGTAATCAATATCTGCTTTTTTGCGTGATTGAATAATACAAACATGGCTGCTCAAAGTGATGTATAAGTGAAGTGAAGTGATGGATAAGGAAGCGGGGTAGACCTCTTCAAAATCGACCTTTTTCTTCAAACATATGGAAACTGATATTATTCCCATTCTCCAATGTCTAAATTAGCTAAATATACCAGTTATTGTGGTCTTGGACCTTGGCTATGCCTACCTCAAGAGCCATGTAATTTTATTGTTGCCATTTTTAAAAAAACGCTGCAAAATTTGGGATATTATATATAATATTGTGGTAAGCACAATAAAACACACGAACACCTGTGTAAATTTAGCTAATTTTAATGCACAAACAGCTGGGACACTACAAAAAATCAGGATGTTCTTGGTGAAAGATACCCAGTGGAAGATTTTGAAGTGCTCGTCTCTGGTACTCCACAGTATGAAGAAGGGAAGCTGCTTGTGTGCGCTTCATAGAAAGTTCCACAGGAATCCAACAGTGTAATGCTACATTGGAACGGATAGAAACATGGGGTCTCACAGACAAAATTGTAGGCTTGGTGTTTGATACCACAGCAAGCAACAGTGGCATCAACAAGGGTGCAGCGAAACTTATTGAATTAAAACTAGGCAAAAAGGTATTCTACTTCGCTTGTCGCCATCACATATCAGAGGTAATAATTGGAAGTGTATGGGAGGATGTGTTTAGCAAGGGCAAGAGTCCTGACAACCCAATGTTCAGCAATGGTAAAGAGAAGTGGGACAAGTTGGTTAAGGACTGCCCAAGAGTTCTGGGCCGAGTTGAACAAGACTTGAAACAAGAAGAAGACAAGCACAATTGCAGTGTTAAGCAATTTCCTTGAGGAAGCAAGTCCGAGGACAGATTACAGAGAGAGGTGGCAGTATCCACTGGGCCAAGCCAGGTGCCATTCACCAAGCCCGCTGGATGGCCAGGAACATTTACTGTATGAAGATGTTCATGTTTTCCAAGGAACTAAAATACAACACGGACACTATCTTCAAGCTGGAGAGGATGAACAAGTTCCTGGCCTTATTCTACACCAGCCACTGGGTGACCACCACATCTGCAGCAGGTGCACCTATCCATGATCTCCAGCTTAAGAAGAACATGCTGCAATACAAGCAGTATGACTATGAACTGGCAACCTCTGTTCTCAAGAACATGAACAACCACCGCTGGTATCTGACCCAGGAACTAGTGCCATTCACCTTGTTCAGTTCACACGCCAACATGACCAAGTCTGCAAAAGAGAAGCTCGCAGTCAAGCTATCAAAAACAGAGAAACCTGAGAGTTGCAGGAAAGGCAAGCCAGTGTTTCCTGTCATCGAGGCAGCTACAGGTCTCACAGACCTGGTAGGGCCAGAGTCTCACTTTCTGTTTGATGATCTTCGAGTGAAATGTGACTGGCTCACTACTCCTGCTGACACATGGGAACACAATGATAGCTACAGGAATGCACAGAAGTTTGTGAGGTCAGTGAAAGTGACCAATGATGTGGCTCAGAGAGGTGGGAAACTAGTGAGTGACTTTGCAACTCAGATCACAACTGACCCAGGGCAAAGAAGCTGCTTACTACAAGTTGTGGAGTACCACAGGAAAAAAATGACAGTTTCAAAAAAGCCACATTGAACAAGTGATAATACATGTATTAGTAACATCCTATCTGACAGTTTCTTATGCAATATGTGTCAGTGCAGTGCTACCAAACTGATTTTTTGTAGTGTCCCAGCTATTTGTGCATTAAAATTAGCTACAATTTACACAGGTGTTCATGTGTTTTATTGTGCTTACCACCATATTCAAAAAGAAAATTTTATTAGCCTTCATTTGGTACCACTTTAAATGCTATAGCATCAACCTCTGGAAAGCTACGATCAAAATAAGGACATAATATCCCAAATTTTGCAGCGTTTTTGAAAAACGTCAACAATAAAATTACATGGCTCTTGAGGCAGGCATAGCCAAGGTCCAAGATCACAATAACTGGTATATTTAGCTAATTTAGACCTTGGAGAATGGGAATAATATCAATTTCCATATGTTTGATGAAAAAAGGTCAATTTTGAAGAGGTCTAAAGCGGAGGGGAGGCGAGTGGTGCATTCAGGGGCACTCAGAGAACCGAATTTCAGTTGTAAACCAAGGCATTAAAAAAACGAAATCTTTGGTCGAAAACTGAATTGGTCGAGAACTAAGACGTCTGATAACCTAGGTTTGACTGTAAATCGATTATTCTGAAATAATTGTGACTAATGATCTTCTCAAATATTGCTAACATCTGCAGATATAATTTTTTTGGCTCATAAGGCAACATCACCCAATTGTTTTCGTGGCCTTGCAGCAGTTCTGCCTTCTGCCATTTGTCATCCTGCCCAAAAGGACCCCGCAGCACCAACGTTTTCTTTAGTTCAATACAAGTCAGGGCCCTAATGAAATGGAAGTCGCCCTCGGGTCGCTTCAACAATGAGTGCTTGCTTTGCAAGCCGCCACACGAGCACACTGAAACCCAAAAAAGGAGTTCAAATATCATAAACGGTTTACCGCCCACTTAGGCGATCACATTATACGGATTAAATATTTATGATAACCTTAAAGGACAACCGACACCATTTTTTTTGTTTCCTAACTGACATCAGAAAAACGTTTTATAGCATCTAAAATACCTAAAACACGCACTATGATATTTTTAGTCAAATTCAAAACACCAATAAAAATGAGTTAAAGTGTCCCAAAACTACTTCAAAATGACCCCGGAGATGCCGAGTTTCAGAAGGTCCCGCCCTCTTGTTCGTGACGTCACGCCAGGACGTCACGCCAGGACGTCTTGCCTTGCTCTAGAACAGGGGTCGGGAACCTATGGCTCGCGAGCCATGTATGGCTCTTTTGATGATTGCATATGGCTCGCCGATAAAACTAAATACATATTCTCGTTTTTTCGCCGTTCATTTCCTATTGGGGCTGCAGTTGGCGGAAAGCGAAATTTTGATTGGATGATACAGGCCGTCATATTGAAACAGGTAAACGCCCCTTTAAATGAGCCCGAGTACACTTCAGCTTGAATGCACCGGAGCATTCGCCTTTGAGGAGAGAAAATGTTCTAATTCTAATTAGCAATGAAACAATTGCATCGATGAAACGGTGGAATGTCAGTGACATTTTGACAAGCCCCATGTTAACGTTCGCATCAATACACTTCTGCGAGAAGTATATTGCAGATAGCAAGTGTAGAAGCTTATGAGCTGTCTGCCGGCTAGCTAGCAGTAACTTCGCCTCCGGACCCGATCGTTTGGCTCCATATTTACCAATCACGAGGAACGCAATACCATTCATGCTAACGGTGAGTACTATCACAAAGTTATTTTAAATAATACATTCTGACATTTTGTTGAAAAGTGGCCGCACGTGCGTGCGTGTTTGCGTGCGTGTTGGCATGTATGTGTGTGCGCACGCCCGCGTGTGTGTGTGCGCACGCCCGCGTGTGGCTCTCACTGAAAAACATGTCTAAATATTTTACTTTTATGGCTCTCTTCATCAAAAAGGTTCCCAATCCCTGCTCTAGAATCAAAACAATGGCTTCAGATTAGGAGAAGATGCTTTGTTGTTGCCCATCCAGTTATGAACATGATTCAAATAGTTCTGAAGAGGAAAGTCTAAATGTTTGCAATCGATTAAAGAAGTCCTCCCGTATCAATTCGAGCCGTCAGGACTGCAATGTAGCGTCCCCAAAAATGCACAAGATGGCGCCCAAGCTCCGTTGGAAATGCCTGATTTGTCTGCTGGGATTTGTGTCAACTAGTATCAAATCGTAGTCTTGGTGCAACACACAACGATTCACCAACGCATTATTTTTTTTTCCTTCTCATTTCGCCATCAACACAGATCAACGCGAAGTTTTCAGACCAAACAAAGTACCCAAAATGCATTGTGTGTTGCTTTCTCGGTCAGGGGCGTTCTAGACGTGACGTCACGTCAGGCATCGTCATACACTCGAAAACAAGACTTCCTGAATATTCAGCGGGAGTCTTAAAACGTACAATATAGCTATGTGCCGTGGAGTCTTTGTAAAATACGCTCAGTAGATGTCATTGAAAGTGATTTTACAAATTATGGACGCAACTTGTCCAGAGGTGTCGGTTGTCCTTTAAGGGTATCATCATCACGTCCAGCAGCCGGATCAAATACGGATAGATTGCACAATCCTATTTTTCCATTTCACAGTGCAGTTTTGCGACCTCAGCAACAAATAATGACATTTGAATTTCAATTGTAATCTTGAATGGTATCTAGACACAAATATATATTGATATACAGGCTGCATAGATTATGGATAATCATGATAATCACGATTATTTTGATCAATATGGTCATTACGATCATTGATGATCTATCATGGTAGCTGCGTTTCAGGGTGTTGATTTTTTTGTCACTGTGCCCTGTTAATATTCCAGAATGTAACGCCGACATCACGCTAAATCATAATAATACAAAAACAGATGGAATGTATATGATTCAATACAATTTCAAAATAAAATTCCATGAAACAGCGCAAAACGTGAAATCGCTCCATGCTTTGAGTTTTCAATTACCCGGAAGATGACCCGGCAGTACATGAAATGCGTTTTTTTTTTTTTATCCAAAGACCAACAACAGCAACAACGTAAAACAACGTTGCTTGGCATGCAAAAACTGATAAAGGAACAAAAATGTATTCATTTTGTTTCCATGTCACCATAGAAACTCCATAAAACCCTGATTAGCCAGCGTTAACAATATTATCGTTTCCCGTTCTAGCAGCATGAGGTCAGTTGCGCGCATGTGCCAACTGACCTGCATGTTTCTGTCAACGCTTCAGTTGCAAGACACTAACGTCCTCGTCCTCCACACATACTTGCTTTGCACCAAATGTTCGCCAAAAAGATTTACTGCCCAAAAAGTCACCTGAGGAGACAGTTTTTTTTTCAATCATGCAAGCAGTCTGCCCCCTAGTGGAGGTGTACATTAATCACTACTACAGAATGTATTTTAATGACAGTACGTACTTTGTTTAAATGCTTCGCGTGCTGGTCCCAAGCCCGGATAAATACAGAGGGTTGTGTCAGGAAGGGCATCCGACGTAGTTTGGCCAAAACAAACATGCCAATCAAACCTCTGAAGATGGAGGTTACTGATTCGCTGTGGCGACCCCTTGAAGGGAAAAAGCCGAAAGGAAAAGAAGATCCACAGAACTGTCAAAACACGATTTCATCCTAGTTAAGATTTATTTTTTGAAAATAAATGTATGATTGCTTCATGATACATATCACCCAAAAATAATTCATGATTTAATGACACTTTGAAATGAGGGACCAGTGAAACAGGTTTTTGATATTTATTTACAGTAAAGTCTCGTTATATCGATATCGGATATATCGATAGTCCCGGTTATATCGATACTATTTCTATGCACGCACGGAGAAAATTACATGCAAACAGGGTCGGATATATCGATAGTCCCGGTTATATCGATATTTTTTCGGACTCTCTTGAATATCGATATAACGAGACTTTACTGTATTTATTTATTTGTTTATTTATTTATATGCGGCTTCAATGCAATCTGTGTCGCTGCCCACTGGAATAGCCATGACTGGCATCATGCATTTATTTTATTATTTTTTTATTTCTTTATAAATCGCCCTCCAAACACTTTCTTGTGTAGAATACGTGGTTCCTTTCCGGATTTTAATTTTTTGAATCTTCTTCTTTTCCTTTCGGCTTTTCCCTTCATGGGCTCGCCACAGCAAATCAGTGTCCTCCATCTTTAGAGGTTTGATTCGCATGTTTGTTTTGGCCAAGCTTTTACGTCGGATGCCTTTCCTGACACAACCCTCTGTATTTATCCGGGCTTGGGACCGGCACAAGAAGACATATGTCCCTTTGTGGCTACAGAACAATCATCTCGCTCAGTAAAAGGCTCCCAAACACAAAATGGTAATCGGCACAGCAAGATGCCACGTGTAAAGTTAAAATTTTTAAAAATCGGGTTTGGAGGTCATGGTCGTAAGTACAGGTGGTCGTTACCTGTACAGTGAGACCTCAACTTACGAACTTAATTGGTTCCCAGACAGAGTGTGTAAGGCGAAAAGTGTGTATCTCCAAAAAAAATTCCCATAGGAAACCATTAAAATGGGAATAATCCGTTCCCGGGTTTCCATAAAATATACTTTTCAACTAAATAAGCCTTAAAACTACACACAACATACCTAATTTAAGTATAATAAATGTGCTATAGCATTGTAATGAAAGAAATACACTGCATTGTATCATAAAGTCACTTTATTTACATTTGTGATGGTCATTTATGGCTTGATGGAATGGCGTTGGAGATCGAAGGTCAAAGGGAATTACTGTTTGGAAAGAGAGGCGCATTACATGACGACTGTAATTAAAGAAATAAACCGTGCTGTAAAATAAAGTTGTATTTACCTTTTTGATGGTCGTTGATGGCTTATCGAAGGAGAGTCACCTTCCATAAGGACCGTTGGTAACTCCTGTGGTGCTGTTCGGTCGTGTGCTTCCGCCGAAGATCACTCCGCCAGCCATGGTGGGTGTGTATTATGAAAATAATGCTTATTCTAAGGTTTAATTTTCATAAATTTGACGTTTGTAAGATGAAAAGTTTGTAAGTTGAGGTGTTTGTAAGTTGAGATCTCACTGTATATTGTAGTACTGTATATACAGTACTGATATTTAAAATCGTGCAGTACTCCTCTGTACCGGTAGGGAACAGCAGCAGCTCGCTAATGGCCTTGCAAAGTGAAATATCTATTAACATGTAAGGGTGAGCAAGCACGGAAATACAGAAGACAATAATTTTGGATGTATTTATTTTTTGTAAGATTAGTTTAAACATTTTCTGTGTGTTTTGATGCATATGAAGGAGATCTAGAATTTATTTGTGGATGTATTTCGGTTTTTTTTGCATGTTACCATGTATAAAATATTAGATACCTATTGGTGAATAAATCAATATAACTCATGTTGTGATCTGATATTACTGACGTGGATATTTTGTGAAAATCTTTGATAATTCAGGAGAAAAAAAGTTGTCTTGCGCTGTGGTTATGTGGCACAAGAGGGCGACAAAGCGTATTCTCCTATTAGGAAAATTATCGATCCCACATCAAGTCATTATTTTTGCTTGGCCACAAATAATGACAGCACAAAATTAGTATTTGTCAAAAAGCGGGAACTTTGCGTTGAGCACAAAATCGAAAATGGAATACAGGATTCTCAGAAATTGTGTCAAAGTGTGTTCAAGTTTGTCAGGGACTCTATTAGACTCATAGAAATAGCTCTGGTATTCCATTCGCTTCTTCCTGCAGGTCTGCCACGAGTGAAAAAGAATAAAAACAAACACACAGATACAGACAGACGTGAAAAATAAGGTCATATTTAAGTCAGATTTGGGCATTTGAGTGAAAAATGTAGAGATGTTTTATTTTGGGATATTCATGACATTTTATGAAGGGTAGATCATTTATGAGTTGTGGTAATGCCAATAAATGACACTCGCAACAAACACTGTGCATCATTGTGTAAAATGTTTTCATGTGAACAAAATGTTTTTCCCGTGATAGGCTTGCAATAAGTTCAGGGTGTACCCACCTACTAGTCCATGAAAAATCTGATACCGTATGCTCGAACAGCAGAATTAAAGACGGGTCGTTGTTTCCGGACCTATGTGGGATCATCCTTTGCCACATTTTTGCCATTTGAAAATCAACACAGCTGCCAG
This sequence comes from Hippocampus bargibanti, assembly GCF_051943395.1. Lineage (NCBI taxonomy): Eukaryota > Metazoa > Chordata > Actinopteri > Syngnathiformes > Syngnathidae > Hippocampus > Hippocampus bargibanti. Next base: position 22,742,624 of record NC_142735.1, on the reverse strand, counting down.
TGCCGTGGCGACGACCGCACCCAAAACTCCCCCTGCAACAATCGCTGTTTTAATTTATTGAATGTTATATACGCGATATTGGGTAATCAAAAACAATCAGAAAACATATTTGGATCGGATTTATTTTAGAATATTTACACGTTTAAAAAAAAAGTGACAGGTGAAGATGATCACTTGTCAGTGGCAAGGCGCTTGTACACGCCAGCACTGCACAAAAATTCCTTTCCGTGCAGGTAGGAAAGGTCTCGGATCACGCCGGGGAAGGAGTACGCGTCCAGGGGGGGGCGCAGCGGGAACACCGGCATCAAGCCCGAAGTGACGTACGGCGTCATCAAGCCCGCCATACTGCTGGCGTTGGCCGACGACGAGTAGGCCAGGCATAAGGGGTTGATGCCCAGGCGGGGGTTCAGCCCGTAAACGGCGTCCCCGACGGCGGCCGGCGGGGGGATGTAGAGCGGGGCGAACGCCGACTTGGTGGGCCCGAAAGGAGGCCTGGCGCAAGGCGAGGTGGGATCGGGTTCGACGCCGTCACCTTTCCACAATCTGCCGCTTGACTCCGGGGCGTCGCGTTGGGGGTCCTTGGCTTTGTCGGACTCGCTGCCCGACTCGGGGTCCGAGGACGACCGCCGAGGGCTCTCGTAGAGAAACTTGCAAAGGCGATCATCTGAAACGGGAAGGAGTGTCTTTCGCTCAAGCATTTGGAGCTACAAATCTCCATTTTAATGTCAAATTTCGGGAAAAAATGAAACCTCGTGTTTGGCACAAACTTCCCATTGGGCCAAAACATCTGCAAGGAAACTGAATTTTCCTGGCCAGTTGTTCTCGACATTTTTCAACCTCCATCTCAAAAAGTCACACGTTGACCAACACTTGACTTACAGTTACTCAACCTTTGTGGCAGACGCTTGCGATTCACTCTCTCTCTCTCTCTGTCTCTCTCTCTCAAGCATGATATTTAGCCCGCTAGCTAGCTAGCTCTCTCTCTCTCTCTCGCTTCCTGTCTCTCTCTCTCTCTCTCTCTCTCTCTCTCTCTCTCTCTCTCTCTCTCTCTCTCTCTCTCTCTTTGTTTCTTTCTCTCTGTCTCTCTTTCTCTATCTCTGTATATCTCACTTTCTCTCACTTTCTCTCACTTTCTCTCACTTTCTCTCTCTTTCTCTCTGTCCCTCTGTCTCTCTTTCTCTGTCTCTCTCAAGTGATATTTATTCCCCTCACTAGCTAGCTATCTCTTTCTCTTTCTTTCTTGGTTTCTTTTTCTCTTTCTTTTTCACTCTCGTTCTCTCTCGAGCGTGATATTTAGCCCACTAACCAGTTTGTGCTTTCTCTCTCTCTCTCTCTCTCTCTCTCTCTCTCTCTCTCTCTCTCTCTCTCTCTCTCAATCTCTCTCTCTGTCAATCTCTCTCTCTCTCTCTCTCAACATATTTATCCAGCTAACTAGCTAGCGCTTTCTCTCTCTCTCTCTCTCTCTCTCTGTCTAGCGTGATATTTATCCACCCAACTAGCTAGCGCTTTCTCTCTATCCCTCTCTGTCTAACTCTCTCTCTCTAGCATGATATTTATCCAGCTAACTAGCTAGCGCTCTCTCTCTCCCTCTCTCTCTCTCTCTCTCTCTCTCTCTCTCTCTCTCTCTCTCTCTCTCTCTCTCTCTCTCTCTCTCTCTCTCTCTCTCTCTCTCTCTCTCTCTCTCTCTCTTTTTCTTTCTCTTTGAAATTAGTTTCTCTCGTTGCCAACCTCTCTTCGCAGCAGCTTTTGAAAAATACATGATCGAGACTGGGCGAAATGATGTTTTCCTCCTTACTTGATATCACTTTTTTTGCGGAAAGCTGTCATGAGCCTGAGGTAGCTTTAAAGTCATTTTTATAGCTTGCCCCATTGTAATGACAGTTTCCCTGAAGGGCTGTGATGACTGAAACATGATGAAGAATAAAGTTTGATTCAATTATTTGTTGAAGTCAATTGCAATGAGGGGTTTGGTCATGATAAAATGCTTACAATGTGTCACTGATTTAATATATTCGAAAATCAGCTATAGATTTTCGCAGGAATGATGGAAGGTGTCATCTTTCATTTGCTCTTGCGAGAAACTTAAATTGACGTCGTGGCCAGATGTTGCGCCTCGAGCCTTGAGCTTGACACCTGTTGTGTCAGTGATTTAAAAAAAAACTAACAAATAAAAGAAAGCACTCACACGTATACACAAAACACCCATGGCCACACAAACAGACAATAATAAAAAATAACATTAAAAAGGGTGGTGATGTTGCTCCTAAAAAAACAATTTTAACATTATTGTCATATGATGCAGTTTGAGCAGAAACAGCGTGCTAGAATTTAAGAAAATAAATGAATAAATAACACATGAAAACACATAAATAGACAATACATAAAAATAAAAATTAATAAATTCATTAATTAATGGGCTGTAAGGCTGACATACAGGTAACATAAAATATAATGTATTTTCTAAATAAATGTAAGAAAAGAGCTCTAAATGACAAAATGCAACCTCGGTGTGCTTCAAAGTTCAGTACAACTAAACTTGACACAACCAAGATGGCATTTCAAGAAATGCCCAGTTGTGTTCCCGTTGTCCGCACCAGGATTTAAAAACTCACCGTCTTTGGAGGCGTCAGTTGGCAAAACATCCAAATCCAGCGGCTGGCGAGTGGCAGCACGCGGGTCGGCGACAAAGGGCGACCCCCCACCGGTGTACAGCATCCGGATATCGCGCGCCTCGCTCTCCTCCTGTGCCTGCTGCCTCCGAAGGGCCACCTGGGCGGCCATGACGCGCTGCCTCTCGGCAATGAGGGTGCACTTTGCGCACACGCAGTCCCGCCAACGGCAAAAGCGCTTGTGGCCCTTCAACGCCGACACGACGCCGTGGTTGCGGCAGCGGGCGCACTTGGGGGTGCGCGGGTAACCTCGTTCGAGCGAAGCTCGCAGGAAGAGGGGGGGTGGAGGGCGCAGCAGGTCGTGGGCGCTCAGACCCAGAGGTCTGGCGCTGGGGTCCATTTTGTCAGGAGTGGACGAATGACGCAGGCACGCCGCAACAACTGGCCTTTAAGGCGTCTCCGCAGGTGGTGCGGAACGTAACTAGACACCCAACCCAGAAAGCCTCGCCCCTGCTCATTGTTTAAAAAAATGGTTGGGGAGATCGCACTGTACTGTAACGTAAAAACACTTTTTCAAAATGCTTATCCACGTTATGGTGATGTCTTAAATGGCATCCATGCCAGATTTTATTTTGATTCATTTACACATTTTTTCCCAACAACAATGTTCGTTTATTAGTTTCTTTTATGATTTATTTGTATTTATTTTATATTCTTTTGTTTTATTAATTGTATTTTTTTTTTTTTACTTTATTTTAGAGAAGCAATTTTCTATATTAGTTTTCTCGGTTGATTTAGGCGCCATTTTGTTTTTTGGAGAACGGCTTCACTCTCTCTCTCTCTCTCTCTCTCTCTCTCTCTCTCTCTCTCTCTCTCTCTCTGTCTGTCTGTAACCCGATCCCCCGGGGGCGGGGAATAGAGGACAAAAAAAAGTCAGTTGCCATTTCCTTGTTTGGAGAAAGGCTCATTCACGAACGACACATCACTCATTGTGGCAGCTCCGTGTGTATCCCGAAAAATAGTTCGTATGGCAAGGTAAAATTTTCATAAATGTAAACGTTCGTAAACCGAAAAGTTCGTAAGCCAAGGGGTTCGTAAACCGAGGTCCCACTGTAGCTTTATTCGTCTCGCACTGGAGAAATCTACATTTCACAGCAGCAAAGTTATGAAAGGAATAGGAAAGGAGAGAAAGAAATAGAAAAACAAAATGCAGGAGCTGCTGGAAAGGCAGCCACTCTCGCGGCGACATCTTGAGTTCAAAAGAACAAAAAAAAAGATTCAGGGTTATCTCTGGGTTTATTTGAGGTTAGAATTATTTTCATAGCTATAAATTACGACACATGGTGAAGTCCGTATGACCACTTTTGTCTGCATTTTGGTTGGTGTGACTGCCCCCAACCCTTACCCTCATCCATCCATTTCAAAGGCTGTCTGTCCCTTATACCCAGATTTGATATGAGGTAAAAACAAAATACATTGACAATGGACCCCCCCTGATTTCCAAACAATAGGGAATGGAACACACCCCAAGTTTGAAAAAAAGCATACCGTTGAGGTACCGTGGTTATTAATTTCTGTCAAGCAGTTCAGAAAGTGGATGGACAAAATATAATAATACAAAACCTCCCTGTTGCCTAGGGTGGGTTGGTTGGCGCTAGTGAGCAATCAAAGGTCACCATTAGGATAATTTGAACACAACAATGGTGACAAAGCAACCACTCATTAGCTACCTGGTTATTCTGCCCAAACAATTAGCTTGGGGAGAAGAGGAAGCGGGAATTAACCCCCCCCCCCCCCTCAACACCCCTCCCCATTCATCTGTTTACAAGCGAGTTGTTGTTATTGGCGGAGGGACAATCACAGCTTGTCACATGTTTCACTGAGTACGCCGCTTTCAAACGGTTTCCACTTACTCCGGTTACAAAGGACAGATTGCTTAACAAGCGCTGCTTTGTGGCTACCTGTTGCTAGGTAGATTTCACCTGGGAGAGTTGCTTCTATCAATTGGGCCAATTAAAAAAATGGGGATATGGGATAAGCCACGCCCCTGGGCTGTACAAATGGCAGAAACGGGAATTTTAAACCACCGTTGTTGCTCTGCATCGGATTAAATACACGTTAAAAAGAAGCTAATGGCTCATGAACAAAAAGTTTGACACACCAAGGTTTAGGAGACAATTGAAACACTGGTCTGTTTTTAACTCCTTCACTGCCAGACCATGTGCAAAAATGTGTCCACTCCAGTGCCGGGGTTTTTGCCATTTACACTCAAATTGCAGGAGCAGCCAAATATTGAGTTTTCGGACGACATAAACTTTCAACGCAGCGTAAGAAAACGTAGGAATTATCTTTTTAACTGATGAAAGAACAGAGTCTAAGTCAGGGGTGTCCAAAATCGGTCCTCGAGGGCCGCCGTCCTGCCTGTTTTCCAGCTCTCCCAGGAGCAACACACCTGACCGACTTTGGACACCCCTGGTCTAAGTTATGAGTCTGGAGTCATCTGAGCTTTAAATGAGGACAGCTGTACAAAATACATACATACATACATACATATTGATTTATAGAGCCCTTTAACAACAGCTGAAGCTGCTTAACATGGACAAAAGGTAAATGCTGCTCCGTCCTGGAAGCAAAAAACATTGCCAGAGGTCTGACCAGCGCTTTATTGGCACCCTACACAAGAAAAGCCAAACAAAACCCAAACAAATTCGGGAATGGTACTCCACGTCATGCTTTTCAATCCCTGAATACATTCGGAAATAGCAGTGAATAAATTAATCTAAAATGGGGATTAAATACAGTCAAACCCTAGTTTTCGAACGTCTCGGTTCTCGTCCAATTCTGTTTTTGACCAAAAATGTCTGTTTTTATCCCTTGGTTTACAACCAAAAATCAGTTCTCTGAGCACACCTGAATGCTATACTCGACCTCCCTAAGCTTCCCTATACGTCACTTCCTTCCTATGTCGCGTGTCTCATTGTGACCGACGCATGATCCTCGTGTAGCGTTCCATTGTGAGCAGGCGTGTTGGTATTGTTCAATCACGCTAAAAAAAAGTAGATACTGATTACATTGACATATTTTTGACCAAATCGGTTTTCGAAAAGGTTTCTGGAACGTATTATGGTCAAAAACTGAGGTTTGACTGTACTGTAAAACGCATATAAATGATGGGCGAGTAGCGATGGGTTTATGTTGGACAAGCGGGGTATAGCCGCAACCGCTCACCTGTTCCTCGCTTGGACGCCAGCTCCATCAGTCCCCGAGTGGCGGATCTTATCAGGAACAGGCCTGCAGCACCTGCACGACAAACAGAACCTGTCCATGCATTGCTCCCTCCCCCTTAGCAAAATAATCCGCTGGCACAAAAGATGCTTTGAGATGAAGCCATGCGATTGGCTGGCAAAAGGAGATCATACGAGACGCATCCCGAGCGGGCGTCACTAACATCGTCCGGCAAGCAAATGTAGGGGCTTCGCCTTTATCGCGCCATCCACCGACAAATACAGTTGGAGCGTTGCACATTTTTATCTTGCCTTATTTTGCCTGTACGCAATCCCTGAACCGATTACTTTTCAAGCTGCCATTTTTCATTTTCACAATGACATTTTCACACTATTTCTTAAAAAGAAATGTATTTAGAGGCCCCACTTCCCCATATTTCGTTCATTTAAATACAGTGACACCTCACCCAGAAAGTGTGTGTAAGGCGAAAAGTGTATCTTCCAAACATTAATTTCCCATAGGAAACCATTAAAAAGTTTCCAGGTCACCATAAAATATAATTTTCTACTAAATAAGCCTTAAAACTAGACAAAATATACTTTCTTTTATGTATAATAAATATGCTATTGTATTGTAATTAATTAAAGAAGCTGTAATGTATAATAAAGTCGTTTTATTCACCTTTGTGATGGTCGTTGATGTAGTTGCCTCTTGATGATATCCGAGTGAAGTTGCCGTGCTTTCTCTGCAATAATACCCTCACTCAGACGGTCCCCTACTAGCTGCTTTTCGTTCATCCAAATCAACAAAAGTTTTTCAATCTCTCTCTATTGCCTGAGACCGTAGCTTAGACAACACAGAAACACCCATAGCCACACGTAGCAATGGTCAACTTAACATACTGGTACTGGGACGCTAAGTCACAGAAATGTACACCTCATTCGTGTTTTTCCATGATCTCCTTCTTCTGCTCGTCCGTAATTTTCTTTTGTGTCCTCTTCGGCTGAACACTAGCCTGTGGTGGGGTCTTTTTCGGTCCCAAAAAGTATCCACTCCGTAACAAACCACGTCTGCACTGAGTGCACTCAAAGAAAGTGGGTGTGGAAACGTAAACCGGCAGCCACGGTGGCGCTGTTCGGCCGTGTGGTTTGGTGTTATTCCGCCGAAAACTACTCCGCCAGTCATTGTGGCGCTTTGTGTGTTTCCCGAAAACTAGTTTGTATGCAAAGATTATATGCTCGCAAATTTAGTGTTCATAAGGCAAAAAGTTTATTCGCTAAATCATTCGTAAGGCGGGGTATTACTGTAGTCTCGGATGACAGAAGCGCTAGCCCAATTTAGCTAATGCTATCATTAGCACACGTCCATCAATCGCGACAGCAATTTAACCTAAGCAAGAACTGAACACTACACCTTAAATAGAAATGCAATATAAATACATTTTAAAAATTAGTTGAAATTAATGGGCAATAAATCTGGAAACAGCTTATCGTACGATTATCTCAAGAATAGTTGCGGTGGTGAGAAAAATGCTTGATTCATTGTATGAATTTTTGTATTTTTTGTATTGTATGATTCATTTTAGTTGACTTTTTGCGATGTAGGGGCAACCACGTTCCATTTTGAATTTTAAATCTGCTCATCTTCACAAAATTTACGGGGGACACCCTGAACCGGTTGCTAGCCAATCGGAGGAAGTACATAGACGAACAACCATCCGTGCTCATACTCACACCTATGGACAATTTGGAGCGTTCAAGCAGCCTACCGCGAGTGTGTAGGGAATGCGGGAGGAAACCGGATGATTCGGAGAAAACCCACTCAGGCTGGGATCGAACAAACAACCTCAACACTGAAAGGTCGACACACTAATTACGAGTGTAGCGGGCATCCCCCATAATTTTTAATTTCATTTTATTAGATGGCGTCATTTTCACATTGCTTGTTTCATCCATTTTTTTTTTGGGGGGGGGGGGGGGTGGCAAGTGCTGGCCTCAGCCATTTTTGGGTATTTTATCCTCAATGGCGTAACTTAATTTCTTCTTACTATCACACAGTTCTTCTTTTCATTTACTCGTTTCTTTTTATTTGGGTGTCCCGCATGACTCTCATCACATTATTTCACCTTAGAAGTTTTCATCGAATCAACGTTCGACTGCTTATTTAATGAGATGGCCGTTGTGTCGCTGAATGTACTCCCTCCTTGTTGAGTCAAACGGGTTTGACCTTGTTATACACAGTTGCAGAAGAAACAAAGTAGTTGACCCGGAATCCGTTTTTTTTTTTCAACATATCAGATTTGAATTTTTTGCGAGGACAAACACACTTTTTCTTCTTCCCGTTGCAACTTGATCAGGGCCAATCTCACGTTAATAACGTGTGAAATCTTTCAAGCGGGACAATTTTGACATGATGCTATCAATGCGTTTCTTGTTTCGCTTTTGTATTTTTTTCCACAAAACAAACAAGTTAGACCGTTGTAAAAGAAAAACAAACAAAGAAAAGGCTAACCTGCAAAATGCATTGGAAAAAAAGCTGATTTTGCGCAATATATATCGACATTTGATAATTTTTTGGGGGCTAAAAACAGCTTCGTATACAGTAGATGGTCGTTTTTTTATTTTAGTTTATTTTTGGGGGGGAGGCTGAAAACGCCTTCCTATATATACATGGTCATTGTTTTTAGACTAAAAACGCCTTACTGTACATGGCCGTTTTTTTCAAGTTAAAAACGCCTTACTATACAAGCTTGTTATTTTTCACTAAAAAATGCCTTACTATACATGGTGGTCTTTTTTTCCATCTAAAAATGCCATGGTCATTTTTTTCGGGCTAAAAAGCCTTAATATCTATACATGGTGCCTTTTTTTGGCTCAAAACACCTTACTATACATGGTCTTTTTTTTTGGGGGGGGGGGTGCTAAAAATGGCTTTTTATGCATGTTTTTTGTTTATCGGCTAAAAATGCCTTACTATGTATGGTCTTTTTTTTTGGGGGGGGGGGGGGTAAAAAAGCTTCACTATACATGGTGTTTATTTTTGTGGGGGGCTCAAAAACGCATTACTGTGCATGGTTGTTTTTATTCAGCTAAAAACGCCTTATTATATGTGGTTGTTTTTTTCGGGTTAAAATTGCCTTACCATACAATGTCTTTTTTTTAATGAAAAATGCCTTACTATAAATTGTCGTTTTTTTCCGGCTAAAAACGACTTACTATGCATGGTTCCATTTTTTTCAACCCAAAACGCCGTATGGTCATTTTTTCAGGCTAAAACCGCTCACTACTCATCGTCGTTTTTTTAGGGCAAAAACACCTTATTATACATGGTGGGGTTTTTTCCGGGCTAAAAACGTCTCACTAGAAATACAGTGATACCTTGGCTTACGGACGTCATTGGTTGGTTCCCAGAAAGTGTGTGTCAGCGAAAGGTGTGTATTCCAAACATTAATTCCCCATAGGAACCTATTAAAATGAGAATAATACGTTCTCAGGTCCCCATAAAACATAATTGTCTACTTTCTAATTTTCTAAGCCTTAAAACTATACAAAATATATCTTATTTTATGTATAATAAAATCCTATGCTATGGTATTGTAATTAAAGAAATAAACTGTACTGTATAATAAAGTCGTTTTATTTACCTTTTTGACTGTCGTTGATAGCTTGATGGAATGGAGTAGCCGGTTTCATCAGCATTAAACACTTGATGAGGAACGTAGCCTTCTTCTTCCACCATCTTGAGGAATGATTCCTTGTAAGCTTTGGCAAATTTATCGTCAGAACTGGCTGCCTCACCATGACGAATGACACTGAATCCCTGTACGACGCTTAAAGTTCTCGAACCATCCGTGGCTAGCCTTGAAATCATCAATGGAAGACGAACTTCCGGGTTGCCTCTTGATGATATCCAAGTGAAGTTGCCATGCTTTCTCTGTGATTATTTTACCTAGTTCTTCATCAATTGTGTTCTGTTTAGCTGGGTTGATAGCTTTTTGCATAAAGTGTCTCAAGGAGCTCTGGGTTGTACATCTTGGAAGTTGTGATATTGCAACAGATGCAGGCAGACACACTAGAAACTGCATTAATAGCTAATTACCTTGCTTGTCCTGTCTCTTCAAATTGTACATATGGCTTGTGCGGGTTATTTGTGGAGTCTAATTGATGGGATATTTTAACCTTGCAGTCTACACTCTGCCTTTGAATCAGAATCAGAAAACTTTTATTCGTCCCACAATGGGGAAATTTGCAGTCCACAGCAGCAATTTGAAAGGGGATGGGGTGGAGGGGGGTTGAAAGGATAGAAAACAAGATATTTTAAGCATGGCAAAATAAAAATGTCAACTGTATACTGTAAATGTGCAAACCCGTTTCATAAAATACTGTACATGGTGCAAGTATCAAGAAAGGCATATTGATATATGTAGCTGTATTGCATCAACCCATATTTACAGTATAATTGTCAAGGGTCCAGTTTTTTTATGGTTTGTTTGTTTTTTCCCCATGTGATTATTGAGAATTGCGAAGCCTGAAGCCTGACAGCAGTCAGTAGGAACAAGCAAATCACTAGGAGTTATAGGCCGCATGGACCAACTAGTTGCGCATACCAACTTTCTATATACAAGTATGCGATACAAAGTACTTCAGATGCAGCATCCCCCTTTCTCACACTCACAAATGAAAAGATCACGCCAAAAAGCACAAACTGACTGTAAGCATCGCAATCAGATAAAAAGGCCTGTGAACTTGACGTTTCAGTTCAACTCACAATGACACAACATCAAACCTGATAACATTTAAAAAAAAGTTCCATTTATCTTGTCCATGGGAAGGAAGTCCTTCTTTGTTGCCACCTGGGGCCCACTGCTTGTATTCTTCTGTTGCGCCCCTTTTATCTGGTAACCAGCATTGTGCACTGACTGCACTCCATATACTCGACTTTGCAAATAGACTGCAGTGGTGGCGGGGCCTTGTTATCTCGTATTTGTTTCTTGAGCATTTGTGTGTTAAAAAGAAAATCATTAAGATTGACATTTTGCAAAATGAAAAATATCACTGAAAATTACATACTGTATCTTTTTTTCCTGCAGACTTGTGATGCACTTTGGGGTAAAAAAAAAGATTTCTACAGATCTCAAATTTGTTGAAAAAGAAAAAAAGATCAAGCAACAAAGTTTTGTCGACAATCTCAATAAAAAAAAGGAAATTAACATGAAAAACTTCAGCGCTGTAAATTTTTCATCAAGGAGCAAAAATAAGTATTGCAATTAAAAAAATGCCACTTTCGTTTATTTACATTAATATTTTAGAGGAAAATATATTTAAAAAACACCTTAACGCCAAGAACTATTGATCAGCATCTGTAAAATTTCAAATAAAAATTTGGGACATTGCACGAAAAAAAAATACATACATAAAAAGGGTATTTATTGGTAACGATTGTTGGTAACCAATTGAGGGTGGAAATCCGCCAACTGCCTGAATACATACCAAAAAAAAAAGAATGGATGGATGATTTCGAATTTAAGAAATAATCAAAATATTAATGACAATTGTGTCATTTCAAACAAAATAACGTCAGTGTGCTGGGACAAAACTTTTGAGAAAAAAAACAATGGTTTTTTTTGCCTTCACACACACTTAGCATTTAACACTACGCCACTCCAAACCGGCGCGTATTAGTCGTCCGAGGACGTCTTTGGCGTCCCCATTGTTCGCTGGCACTGAGGCATCGTGGAGCTAAGTGAGGGGCCCTGATGGATACCCGCCAAACCTCAGACCACCAGGCAAGGCAAGAGGAAGACGAGGGAATTGAGAATAGGGGACCCGAAGATCACAAACGAATACAAAAGGGGGAAACGCTATTGTCCTTGATAGTCACGTGGATTGAAACTCTGATGACAACTCTGAAATGTAATTCAAATCGTGCTTTGCCGGCTCATTAGCTTTTAAATTGTACTCAAGCTACATGGGGGTTTTCCTAAAAACTCGTCTGCTTTGGTGCCATCTCACCTTCCAAACAAGTAGCAAAAAAAACTTGGTTTTTGACCAGAATCCGTTCCAGAAACCTGTTTAACAGACCGATTTCTTCGAAAACCGAATCGGCACTTCGCATTATAACCAATGTGTTTTTTTTTTCATTCGTTCCAAGCCAAGAAAACAACTTTTTAAAAGCACTTTTTTAACTATTTTACAGCATAAACTGTACACATACGTAATAAAACAGCAGGCCATATAAATTACCATATATATTGACCAAACACACACATGTACAGATATACAGATATCATACATACATATATGCTCATGTATTTTGTTTTTCTACTTTCATTCCTTTCATCATATATATATATATATATATATATATATATATATATATATATATATATATATATATATATATATATATATATATATATATATACACAGTAAAGTCTCGTTATATCGATATTCAAGGGAGTCCGAAAAAATATCGATATAACCGGGACTATCGATATATCCGACCCTGTTTGCATGTAATTTTCTCCGTGCGTGCATAGAAATAGTATCGATATAACCGGGACTATCGATATATCCGATATCGATATAACGAGACTTTACTGTATATATATATATATATATATATATATATATATATATATATATATATATATATATATATATATATATATATATATATATATATATATATATATATACACCCTCTTTTATTCCTACATGTTTGTTCTTGAAGGGGTTTGATTTGTCAATGTTATTTTGAAGGAATTTGGCCATTGCAACTGGTTTTTATCTTGCCGTGCGTACTTTCTCTCACCAGTCAAGAAGGTCCTTTGCATGGTTACATTACAGGCAGAGGCTGTTTTGAAAGCGTTTCAAGCCAAGGGATAAGTGTCGTTGGAGCAGATAAGGCCAGACAGTGTCTTAATTGTCCTCTTAACAGATCTCAGGTCGCGTCCTGGAACGGGTGAGTTTCCTTATCGGTGGGCAAGGTGTTGCAAATCTGACCGGCAATCTCACGAAATTTGACTGCGCCGAAGACCGAGTGATTATATGTAGAGAAAAGGGGGTGGGGGGTGGTTTACTCTCATGGATAGAATGGAAAAATGCACTTTGAGTTGTTGAAGATGTTTTTTTAATCATAAGGAGCCCTTAAGGAAAGATTTCTAAATCTTTTTTATCCTTTTTTTTTGTTTTTTTTTTTTTTTTGCAAAGGAACGCTTTTGCGTGTTTCTCTATGTCCGGTGGTTGACTTCTGGGAAAACGAAAGCTTTGAGATTGCCTTAAATACAAAGACATAAAACGTGTTCTTTATTTTAAGTACCAAAGCGTTTTTTTTTGTTGTTGTTTTGACTTCAAGACGGCGCTGCGAGAGTGGCTGCTTTACAGCAGCTCCTAGATTTGTTTCCTTCTTATTCTTTTTCCTTTTGTCTTCCTTTCCTAACTATGAATTTCTCCAATGTGAGGCAAATAAAGTTTATATCATTATCATCATCATCATCATCATCATCAAACAGCCACGCAATGAAGGGTACGGTTGCCAAATTCACCCAAATGAAATCGCAAATGTGAGAAAAAACATTCCCTTACATCAAAAAAAGTTTGTGGTAAAAAAGGCTGCAATTTTTCTTTTCCTTGCTTTCTAGTGGGCAAGTTTTCCATGTCACAAAAACCACATGTAATGGAGATACAACAAATTTCCACAAAATACCCACAAATCCACCCAAATTGTGTTCAGTCATTTGTATCAAACTACTAAATTTAATGTTTGCCCATTTGCTGTGTAAGTGAATGTTTGACATGGTATAAAATAAACAAATAAATACATACATACACATACACACACACACACACACACACACACACACACACACACACACACACACACCTGCACACACACAGCCACACACATACATGCACACACACGCACGCACGCGCACACACACAAACACACACACCCACACATACATACATAGAAAGGCCAAATTGACTCTTCCTGTTTGTTTGTTTTGTGCTTTAAGAAAAAGTTTGTTGGCTAATGCGTCGTCAAAGCGCTCGTTTTGGGGAGGGATTGCAGAGTCGGATGGGTATGGGCCAAAAAGCAACACAGCAAAGGGGTGTATTGTTTCACTGTGCCGTGGTGAGGTGACATCACATGTCCGCTAAACTGCCCTTTATATGCTCCACCCTCCTTCTGGTCCTCTCATTAGGCCCTGATCCCCAAATTAGAAGCTCCAATGAATACCACATCGGACTGGCCTGTTGGGGTTGAGGTTAAATACCCTTGGGGCCACAAGAATGCAACTTGTTTTTTGTCTTATCTCATTAAATATAATATATAATATAATATAATATAATATAATATAATATAATATAATATAATATAATATAAATAATATAATATAATATAATATAATATAATATAATATAATATATTATAATATAATATAAAACTCATTAAATCCACAATAGCAAAAAAAAGACATAAAAATTGCACATGAAACAACGTATGTCTGAATTATTTGACACTGGTATCGCAATATTGTTTCAGAAAACATGATGACTGATAGTTAGAGTTAATACTGGGTAGTAAAAGATAATAATTGGATTCATCGTGATTTCAATGTTTGGTGGTAATACCGCTCCATAAAAGCTAACATTTGTTATGGTGGCATCAATACTTGATTCCGGTATTCTGATACATGAAAAAATAACTCAATAAATAAAGATGAATTTCAACTACAGTATGTTGGGGTAATTAGCTATACGAACATCTTTAAACATCTTTTTGCATCGTTTGTTTATGTTTTGGACTTCCTGATATGTCATCCTGCCTGCCTTTACATGATGTCACATCCCATTACGTCACCTCCTATTGCGTTGCACCCTGTCCGTCTTAAATGCTCTCCCAGTTCGTCTTCTCGCCCTCTTTCCTTTCTGTCCCCCCTCGGCCGACCCCACAATGTCTCTGCTGTCTACAAGATTAAAATAACTTCTTCTGTTCAAAACCTGGCTTCCTGCTGATTTAACCATCCTCTTTATCAACACCCTGAGAAGCGATGAATCAGGAACGAACGCTCACTTTTAACCCATGACAGTGGGACCTCGGTTTACGAACACCTTGCTTTACGACCTTTTCGGTTTACGAACGTTAAATTTATGAAAATTAAACCTTGGCATGGGCACTACCTTTTGGGATACACACGGAGCACCGCCCCATCATGGCTGGCGAAGTAATCTTCAGCAGAAGAACACCAAACCACACGACCGAACAGCGTCACAGCCGACCTACCTTTAAACACCCCCTTTCTCTGCGTGCACACGTTCTTCTTCAAGGGATAATCACGGATATTTTTGCTGTTATGGGACCGAAAAAAAAACCCACAATCAATGACGTGCGGTCAGGGGAGGCAGGTGAGGTTCTCCTGCCTCATGACAGGGGGCGTGGGTGATTACAGAGATTCTTCTTGTGCCTCCTTGGCTGCTGAATAATAGAATTATTGAGAGCAAGCTACAGTCAACAGTTCGCAAGTTAAGTGCAACCATCCAGACATTTTTTCGTGTTGCTTGGCCTTATTTTCAGAATGGAGGATTACATATCTAAATTGAAAGAAATAGAAAGACTTTTAAAACTGAAGAAAGATAAGGAAGACTTCTACAAAGAAGAGTTCATATGTTTGTAAATCTGACTGTGATGATGTCAGTGCCTCACCAGCCATGAACCTCACTGCACGTCACTGCCCACAATAGGCTTGTGTTCAGCCGAAGAAGACACAAAACAAAATTACAGTCGAGGAGAAGAAGGAGATCATTGAGAAACATGAACGTGGTGTGCGTTTGTCTGACTTCACGGCCCAGTAGCAATATGCTAAGTCCACCATTCCTCCCACCCTTCGCATCAAAGAAGCTATTAAAGGTGCGTGTATTGCTAAAGGTGTTTCCGTGCTGTCAAAGCAACGGTCTCGGGCAATAGAAGAGGTTGAAAAACTTCTGTTAATTTGGATTAACGAAAAGCAACTAGCCGGCGACAGCGTGAATATAGCAATTATATCCGAGAAAGCACGGAAAATTCACTCTGATATCTTGCGGCAACGTGGAAGTTCGCTGTTTATGATGATTTTAAAGCTAGCAACGGATGGTTCGAGAACATTAAGCGCTGTACAGTGATTACTCGTCATGGTGAGACAGCCAGTTCTGACAGTAAAGCTGCCGAAACCTACAAGGGGATCATTCGTTGAAATTTGTGAAAGAAGAAGGCGACGTTCCTCAACAAATATTTAATGCAGATGAGACCGGCCTTTTTTGGAAAAAGATGCCTAACCGGACTTTCATAACACAGGAAGAGAAGTCTGAACTCCATTCCATCAAGCCATCAACGACCATCACAAAGGTAAATAAAACGACTTTATTATATAGTACAGTTTAATTCCTTAAATACAGTCCTTGTGGAATGTGACTCCTTCCAAATAGCAATTTCCTCCGAACTCCCACCCCATTCAATGAAGCCATCAACGACCCTCCCAAAGGTAAATAAAACGACTTCATTATACAGTGCAGTGCATTTCTTTCATTACAATACAATAGCACATTTATTATACATAGAATAAGGTATATTGTTTGTAGTTTTAAGGCTTATTTAGTTGTAGTCATCTTTAGTTTTTGACTGATTCAATTACAGTATTGTTAGATGCTAGTATCATGAAACTGCAGTCACTCACTGTAAGCCATCTGTTTCAACACAATAACATTTTTTATTCTTGTATTGCAATACTGTATTGTGATACTGCATCATAACCCCTTTGTTTCAACACAATATCATTTCTTTCCCATTCTTGTATTGCAGAACTGTATCGTGATACTGTACCAAAAGCCATTGGTTTCAACACATTTTTTTCCATTCTTGTATTGCAATACTGTATCGTGATACTGCACTGTAAACCCTTTGCTTCAACAAAATATCTTTTTTTCCCATTCTTGTATTGCAGTACTGTATTGTGATACTTAAAAACCATTTGTTTCAACACATTTTTTCCATTCTTGTATTGCAATACTGTATCATGATACGGTACTATAAGCCCTTTGTTTCAACACAGTATCTTTTTCTTCGTATTGCAGTACTGTATCGTGATACTGCACTGTTAAGCCATTTTTTAAACATTCTCATTTTTTTCATCCTTGTATTGCAGTACTGTTTCGTGTTACTGCACTGTACCAGTTTTTTCAACATTGACATTTTTCATCTATGTATTGCCCTACTGTGTCCTGAAACTAAATGATATCATTCATAGGTACAACATAACGTTGAAGTCAAGGTGGTCCCATAATTTTTCAGATTTTTTTCCAAGCCCAAATCATCGAGTGGCATTCAATGACATGGTGATACACAAACATGCACCTCTGCTTGTGAACTTAGACGCACCCCACCACTCACCATCTGAAAGGTCATGAGAAACATTGCGCTAATCCCCTCACGCCGCTCCTCTTCTGAGAGCCGATGGGGGGGGGGGGGGGCTTTTTGTTTATCCCGAACAAAAGGGGTGTGGGAGTGAGCAAAGAGTTCGCTCACCAGAAGCACCACCTGCAATTAACAGCTTACAGGTCGGCCCCTCCCTCGGTGACCACGCGGATGAGAGGAAATATCAAGATTACGTGGGAAGTCTTGCTTGTGGCGGAAGCGGGAGGACAGTCACCTTATACCCTCGGTACTGTAATTGTGGACATTTTCAACATGCTGCTAACACGTTCGTCAATGAGGCCTTTTGTTTGCCGGCCCATATGTTGGATTGGCCTCAATTATTGCGGACATCTGCCGAGGGCCAGGAGATGTGCTCCAATTCCAACTTTCACTCTGTGTTAATTGCCTGAGAAAAGAGCTTCAGCCTGACAATATAAAAAAAAATCACATTTACATTATGATACACGATATCAAAAACGATACCGGTCTTGTGATACATGATATCAATAACGATATCTATCGGTATCGGGGTGCATCCGGAGATGGCAAAAAGTCAAAAATGTCCGAAAAAACGCTCATGACTTTCAGTTACATGCACGGTGATATCTTGCCCACGTGACATCATCACGATAAAACGATAACGCCGTAGGTTTGTGTGTCTTGTCGATGGCGGCGAGGGAGGCATCGTCCAAATAGTGAAGTGGAAGAGAAGCATGGCAGATCATATGCATGCATGCATCCAGCATGAGGGCCCATGGGTGGTGGATCATTTGTCAACCCACACAGGAGGCATGCTGGTAGTCCCACCGTACCATAACAACCCCACACCCCTGCAATACACACACATACACACATATAAACACCCTTCAGTGGGGGAAACTGGGTGGTAGAGGACGGGAGGATGTAGCCCCAAACCGAGCATGACGTCCCTTCACTTTAAAAAACTGCAGAAACTAATAATAATAAATACAAAAAATAAACTAACAAAATGGGTAGCCTGAAGACCATTAGTAAAAAAATATTTGTTATGACACATTAAAAGCAAGCAGTGTGTACAAAATAAGCACACAATTCGTGATAACAACGTACTAAGCCTAGCGAAGCAACAAATTAGTGTCGCAACATTTATGTACGCTTTGTCAGGCCCCCAAAAATCCACTGGTGTCAAATTGCATAACTTGTTTTTGCCGCCCTCAAGTGGCCAACGTAAATACTGCACCTTAAATACAAATTCTCATTGAGCAAGAAAAGCAATTTTGCCAGAGTGACAGTCATCCGTTGCTAAGCAAAAGGTATGTAACAGTTACAAAAGGCAGACAGGAACAAGTCCAAAAATATGACCCTCCATTTTGCAAGTACTCTGTATTTAATATAAAAACCGCAAATAACGACTTAAATGATTGCCAAGGCATGTTGACAAGTGATTTGCTGTCGTCACTTAAATTAACCATCACCACTTAACCCTAAAACTCAAATCTGAACCCTGCTTGACCTCTCATAGGTAACCTAAAAACTCAACTCCAAACCTCGACTGTCATCCGAAACCACGGGTGTCAAAGTCAGGGCCGGCGGGCCAAATTTGGCCCACCATTTCATTCTATTCGGTCCATGAAAGCAAGTCAAACTTGTAAAATTACATGACGCTTGTTAAAGTCCAAACTAAAATGTCAGATTGTCCCATTAACTCATGCACTGCCATACTCGTGCCCACTCGAGTGCCAGGGTTTTTGTCATTGTTACTGGAATTCCAAGTTTTAGGACTTCATAAACATTCAATACAGCGTTAGAAACCTTACACTCTCTTTTTTCATCAGAAAAAAAGACTTAATTCCTAAGTTATATGGTCTGGAGTTATATGATCCTGAAATCATCCTGAGGATGGCTGTTCGAAACGCAATGCCATACATGCATATTGGTTTATATAGCGCTTTAACAACAGCTTAAGTTGGAACAAAGCGCTAACATGGGAAAACAGGAAATGCTGCCCCTTGTGGAAAAGAAATTACATTGCCAGAGGCAATGGCCAGCACTTTATCGGCACCCAAGTGTGAAAAAACAAAGTCCGAACAAATTCGGGAATGGCTCTCCACGTCATATTTTCAATTCCCGAATAAATTTGGGAATGGCAGTGAATGAGTTAACCACAATAACAGGACAGGTAACATCCGACTTATGACCGAGTTCCGTTCCGACCAAACGGTCGTAAGTCAAAATGGTTGTAAGTCGAAATCCATTCAAAATGTTGAATAGAGGCTAAATGACTCGCAAACTCCCCCTCTTAAAATGTTAAAAATAAGGTGTGGGGGGTCGTGGTCGTAAGTCGAGCCGGTCGTAAGTCAGATGTTACCTGTATGTATTTTTTATTTCAAATTTGAAAACTAGTGACAGAGGAAACTGTAACTTCAATGTGCCCCCCAAAGCATAACTTGGGACCACTCACAATTAGCGTGGCTATGTTTGCTCTGGGTCACGACAAGCTGGAATCACGCCAGTCCGAGTCGTCGGCGTGGGATCTGGACTCATTTCCATGCCGGGCACAAACGCCGTTTGAAAAGGCCTTGCGAGGAACAAAAAAGGGGAAAGTGACGTGTTGGGGAGCGGGGGGCGCAGTTGACTGACTGCCCCCCCACCCCCCATACAACAGCCCACCCTTGTCCTCCATTTCTACTTTCCCGAGAACAGTACCGCAGTGTTCCGGGAGGGAGATTTATCGGCGTCCCCTCGCGCTCGGGGCCCGGCGAACATAAAGGAGCGCATCACGCGAGGGCAGAGGGGGGGTAACACGGACGTGGGGGCGCAGCGGCGGGTGTATATAAACGGAGACGGGCGCGCATTCCCGATCCCAAGGTCTCACTTGCACGACGTCACCCCCGCTTGCCCGTTGCCCCGGATCGCAGCCATGGCCTTCGACGGAACTTGGAAAGTGGAACGCAGTGAAAACTACGACGCCTTCATGGAACAAATGGGTGAGTGGAGACTATTTGAAAATCTTCTGGAACATTTGGGGTACGAGGTCAAGACCTCAGCGGGGTCAGCGGTGCCCAATTTATGACGCCAATCTGATTCTTCCATGTTGAGATATCAGTGCATGAGAATGAAAACAACTGCTTTGACAGGCCACGGTTTGATTCGCCTGTGAGCACTCACTCTCACAGTGGCGCAGCCCTCCCTCTTGCAGAACAGACCTCCTCTCCTCTCTACATCTCTTTGAGTAAGCTCCAAAAAGTGTTTGTTTTTTTTTTTTTTTTTTGTATGTGTTTAATGTAGGTATCAACGTAATGAAGCGCAAATTGGCGGAGCACGACAACCTCAAGATCAGCATTCAGCAGACAGGAAATGATTTTCACATCAAGGAATCTAGCACCTTCCGCACCAAAGATATCCACTTTACACTCGGGACTCCCTTCGACTACAGTCTGGCTGATGGCACCGAGGTCTCGGTGAGTTGCTTAATCAACTATTAACACGAGTATTTGTTTTTGTACAATTCGTGAGTATGGAGTGTGGACCCATTCATGGACCCTAATTGAGACCTACAATGACAATTCAGCTCTTTAAACCTTTCTGGGAAAAAAATCCCACCACTCGTGCATATTAGTACACCAGGGGTGTCAAATTCATTTTTTGCTGTGGGTTACGGTTTCCTCTCGGGGGCCATTATGAATTTGGGGAAGCCATTATTAGAATGTTTCATCCCCTCCACATATTACATAAAGAACACACAAGTTGACGAATGATTAGTTTTCAAATCTAAAGGCAAGATTAATGATACTGTGATTTACATATGACAATTTGAAATTTGGGTTCGGATTTTGGCAAGCATCATGGCAATTGACATGATAGATTTGCTTTCGCGGGCCGAATAAAATGATGTGCAGGGCCAGATTTGGCCCCGGGCCTTGACTTCGACACCTGTGTAGAACACAATTCCCTAATGAATGCTGTGCTGCGGTTGCAACACCACTGGCCCAGTGCTAAAGCACTATTAGATTCCTTGTGTCTACTTGAGGCACAAGTACACGTTAGTTCTTGTACTGTCACTCAGAGTTATCTCTGCCTTGAGAGTACACAAGGCATGGACAGAAAAAAATATGGTCGAAATGGATACTCATCTGACTGGGAAGTTTGGGACTCATGTGTCCATCAGGGTACGTGGGAGATGGAGGGTGACATGCTGAAAGGCAAATTTACACGAAAGGACAACAACAAGGTGCTGACCACCACCAGGATTCTGCTGGGAGGAGAACTCGTGCAGGTGTGTGTGGGTCACGCATACTTCGGAAAACGCAAAATACAGTAACTAGTTGTCGATTTTTCAGGTATTTAAACGTTTCCTTTCTCACTCCCCTGCAGAGCTATAACTACGAGGGTGTGGATGCCAAGAGAATCTTTAAGAAGCAGTAGCTTTCCTGCTGTTTTTTTAACCTATCTTTCTTGAACTTTATATTTTCTAATACTAAGCATCATTATATTAGTGGACAATAAGGCAATACGATTAACATTTTATATCGAAAAGAGTCATTTTAAATCATTACGTGTGTTCAAGGATTTTAAATAAATAACATTTTTATTAAAAAGCGTATTGGTAGTTTGTTATTGGAGTGTTGACTAACTTCTTATTACAGCAACTGTCCACTTGGGGGCAGCAAATTGTTCTCTAATTCGTGTCCATGTTATTTGTGGATTTCAATACCTATAAATGTATTATTCTTTTTCCTGGCATGCATTTAGATTAAATGTAGCAGTCGGCTTTGAATATTCATTTGTGGTTAATTTCATGTGGAATTATTCAAACAAGGACCGACGCGCTTTGAAAATATATAGACGCAAATCGTCCCTTGGACCACCAGATGGTGCTGTCCAATACCTGATGGTGTGACACGCACAACAGTTCACGCGCGCAAGCACACGCACACTAGCACTCTTGCACACGCCGCCTGACAAAAGCAACTCTGGGGGTTGGGATCACGTCGATCTTTAATGGCAAATGGCCTGAAATGTCTTCATTGAACATTTGCATAAAACCTTAATTTTTTTTTGTTGTTGTTGACAAACAATACTAGCCTTATATGCAGCTAGCAACAACGTATACACAAACAAGCACATACTATACCATATTAGAAAAACACCCCAGTGGCATTCGTTTTCTTTTTGTTCGTTTTTTAGCAGAATTTCACAGTGAATTATGTAGTATTTATACAGTATATGATACATACAGTACAGTAGGTTCCAATCCGTCAGATATAACACACACACCCACACATACAAATGAATATACAATAATACTTACATTGAATTATATAACTGGGAAAACAACACCCATAAAATACGCACGCACACACTTTATAAATACTTGGAAAGAAAGAACAAAACGGCATGAAAAAAATGCCTTATAAATGGAAGAAAAAATCTTGGATCGGATGCTATTGTGCATATTAATGATTGTTAAACATCAACTAGTCTGATAAGAAGGTGTATTTGGGCCACATAAAAAAATAGCCGAATATATGCCATATAAACAACTTGATGTACACGGAAATGTCAAAAAAGATAATTTGGGCCAAAATTAAGTCGGAACATACTATGAAGGAAAATATATAACTTTTCACAACATTACGACTTTTTCACAGTACTTTATTGTACTATTTCTTTATGCTGGTCTTAATTTATTTATAACAAAACTTTTGCTTTTCTGCTATTTTAGAAATGTATTAACGGGATATTGTGACAAATACAATGTAACTTATTGCCGTTACCATTCCAGACTTTTTTTACGTGGCCTTTTTGAGTCATTTTCTTTCTGGTGTGGTCCAAATATGCCTTCCGAATTACTACGCTAGCTAATGGCAAAGATTGTTTACGAAAACGACATGTCAAAATTTGTATGTCAAAATGTGACGTGTACGAAATTTTTGTGATGGACGTTGCTGCGGCAGACTCGGCTGCCTCCTTAAAGGACAACCGACGTCACTTTTTTGTTTCCTAACTGACATCAGAAAAACTTTTATAGCATCTAAAATACCCAAAACACACAGTATGATATTTTTAGTCAAATGTAAAACACCAATAAAAATGACTTGTGTCTAAAAAGTACTTCAATTTGAAACCGGAAGTGGCCAGTTTCAGAAGGTCCCGCCCCCGTGTTCGTGGTGTCACGGCAAGACATCTTGCCTTGCTCGACAATCAAAATAATGGCTTCAGATTCAGAGAATATGCTTTCTTGTTACTCATCCAGTTATGAATATGATTCAAATAGTTCTGAAGAGGAAAGCATACATGTTTGCAATCGATGAAAGAATGTATTCCATGCCATTTTGAGGTATCTGGGGGCAGGAAATGTAGCACAAAAAGAGGCAGAAAATGGCGACAAAGCTCCTGTAAGGAATTCATCAGCCAGTTTCCACAGGCTGATTAATTGCTTACATGGAGCTTTGTCGCCCTCTTCTGCCTCTTTTTGGTCCTACATGACGTTTTCAGACCAAAGTACAGCAAAATGCATTGACGTGATGGAAGGACTGCTACAATGTGTCCTTTTTTCGGTCAGGGGCATTCCTTCAGTGACGTCACGTACGGACTCGTCACCAACTCAAAAACAAGACTTGCGGAATATTACGCGCGTGTCTTAAAACGTAAAATATAGCTATATGCGGTGGAATCTTTGTAAAATACACTCAGTAGAAGTCATTTGAAGCCATTTTACAAATTATGGACACAACTTGTCGGGAGACGTCGGTCGTCCTTCAAAGATGTACGTTTCAATACAGAAAAGTAGTTTGGCTGCCTAAAAATAGACAAAAGGAGACTTCAAGTCAGCGCCCTTAACAAAAGAAGAAAGAAAAAAAAACCATCCGATTGAGGACTTGATGAAAGGCGTCAGAAAGAGAAAAAAATTGCACGATCCGAGCTCTCTCAGCTCCAGTGTACAAAATGAAATGCCTTTTTGCT
The DNA here is from genome assembly GCF_051943395.1 of Hippocampus bargibanti. Lineage (NCBI taxonomy): Eukaryota > Metazoa > Chordata > Actinopteri > Syngnathiformes > Syngnathidae > Hippocampus > Hippocampus bargibanti. The sequence continues at coordinate 22,718,394 of NC_142735.1, read as the reverse complement.
AATTATAGCCGTGTATTGCCGTCTCGAAAAAGACACACTTGCGTCAAACACGAGCACGCCAACAGTACGGCTTTGGTATGGCACTCTCTCTTCCGCAAAAAAAAAAGCCATGGCGTTAACTTCAGAGGTCAAACAAACAAATGAGTTTCATGTTGAACTAGGCGCAAGTAATCTATCAGCATTTGATTTGGACTACCGAGAAGATGACAGCCCGAAAAAGAAAATCAGAATCATAAATTAAAAAAAACTCATAATTTGTTCGATTGTCAAATGAAGTCCTAATATTGTGAGAGGGAAACGTGTAATTTTACGAGCATAACAAACAAAAAGTCAAAAAAACAATTTTGACCTTATATTCCGAGCACAATCAACACGTCTTTATATTTATGGGTGAAAAATATGAAATGAGTTTTAGGAACACAAATAATGTAGTAAATGTGTCCTGTTGTGATGAAATTCCATCGTCCCCCCCCCCTCCAATAATAGCACAAAATTTAGTTATGTTTTGATTGGGGGAAATATTGAACCTCCTTATATGCGGTGTGATGAAATTGAAACTTTCATTGCATCAAGATGACTAGCGTATTTTCCACACTATGAGGTGCACCAAAAAGCCTTCAATTTTTTACTTATTCTTTTATGTTTAAAAACTTTCCTTAACAAGGAGCCACATTACAGTATAGACAAAAACACATTCCAAATGGATTATCGTGCAAACTGGAAGATGGTTGCCCTGACTACCCTTCTTCTACTTTCCAGTGAAAAATCCTTTTTTTACCCTCTTAAAAAAACACAAGGAAGAAGCAACGATAGTTCACAAGGCGCATTAATCCACCTGGATTGTACCTAATCGTGCGCCATGGGATTCTGCTTTTCTGGTTAAGGGAAGCCATTTAAAAAGAGAAAAAAAACTTGAACAAGGTTATAAAAATGATTTTTCGGCAAATTCACCTGCTGGCGGATTGCAGAGGAATTTATGAGAAGATGTAATGCAAACTCTACGCTTTGATTTTCGTAAAATGTTACCAATTCTCTTTAAATTTGACAAGCAACAGTAACGTGATTACACGTTTTTCCCCCCTCACAGTATAAAAACTTTTCACATGGTAACAACTGTGAATAATTTGTTCATTTGATGCATCATAATTCCACGCCAGGCCAACATGAATCCTTCTAAAATGCTTATAAAAATACCTCTCTTAAAAAACAAGTATTTTTGGGGCGGGGGGGTGGACAGGACAACTTTTTGTCTCAATATCATGCTTTGAATAATCCTACAAACATGAATAAGATATATGGACTACTAATCGTATAATAACGTCTTCATCTTGACCATCCGGGCAGCGCTTTAGCCACACGCCCGTGCATATGAGCGCACATCTCCTTGCATACTTGTAAACAAAGCGGGGCGGGGGTCTCGGTGGGGTGGGGGGTGTTGGGGGTACCTTTGGCGGAGGTGTAGCCAGAGCGCCGCCAGGATATCTTGAGTCTGTAACGGTATTTAAAAAAGAACAAAAAGTGGGCAGGGGGTGGGTTCTCGATGTGTGATGGAGGCGGGTGTCTGGTGGGTCCTCGGGCCTGCGAGAAACAGTGAGGGGGGGGGGGGGGGGCAAAAAGAAGCAGGTGAAGTTGCTATGGCGACACTCATAAAAGCACACGGAGGGGAGTATGACGACAGCAAGCTCAAAAGCGGCGGGGTGAAGCATGGAAGGGAAATAAACCTTTTGCCATCATTAAAACCAAACACGTTAGAATTTTGATTTTTTTTTTCTCCAAATCCACAATTTACAACATGACTTTTTGGTGGGGGATGGAAGACCGACATTTGGGGGATATTCTAACATTATTTCATGACATTATCATGATTATGTTCACATCATATTTTCTTTCTGGGGTCAGGGAATGGTTAAAATGTTGACTTTATTCATGATAACATGGCAACTTTTTTCTGGTAATATTACTTTTCCCTTCTTGCCAAGTTATGACTCTATTCGGGATGCAGGTATCGAGCCCCGGTACTAAAGTAAGCCCAGAGGCTGAATTATTAAAAAGTGGAGTATTGATAAGCTCTGCAAATGGTCTTCCAGAAATTACTCTAATACGTTTTTGATTTATTTAGACCAGCGCTGGCCAACTGGGGTCTTTGAAGACCCCAATCCAGCCTGTTTTAAATGTCGGCCTCCTCTCGACACACCAGATACAAATGAAATCTAGGAGAAGCCCGAGGATGATCCAGATTTCTTTTAAATCAGGTGTGATGGAGAAGGGCAAATTAGCGTTTTGATTGGATTGGATTTGCCTTTATTAGTCTCTCAGTGGAGAAATTTACATTTCACAGCAGCAAAGTTATGAAAGAAATGAAAGTAGAAAAGCAAAACACAGGAGCTGCTGGAAAGGCAGCCACTCTCGTGGCGCATGTCTTGAAGTTTATTATGTTTGTTAAAGTCATTATAAGTGCCTTGTATGCTGGGTCCGAGAGGACAATAATTTCATCTGTGCTGTATGTCATGCATATTAGCATATTTGACAATAAAGCCGACTTTGACTTTGATTGAACATGTTCCAAATAAGAATTCTTATTTGTCTTTTCAAAGGACAAAAAATATAATGCCCCCCCCCCCCCCCAAAAAAAAAAAAGATTAATTCTGTTGTCACATTATGTACCGTATTTTCTGATGTATAAGGCGCACCGGAGTATACGGCACATCCCCACTGAATGGTGTATTTTCAAACTTTTTCCATATATAAGGCGCATTGGACCATAAGGCGCACCTTCAATGAATGAAAACGTTTTCCAAACATAATATAGAAATATATAAAAGTTTCCAAATATAAGGCACATCACATTATAAGGCCAGGTTATGCACTACTTCTTCCAGGGGGGAGAAATGTCGTGGCTGCTGACAGCCGTTGCGAGACCTGTTGTGGCTCGGTATTACCTCGCATAAAAGGCGCACCTGCGTAAAAGGCGCAAGGTCAGCTTTTGAAGAAAATCAAGGCTTTTGGGTGCGCCTTATACACCGGAAAATATGGTAAATGCCCGCTTTTTAAAAAAAATACTTTTGACTGCGAGGGTTTAAGGTATGTCATCAAATATTGGAAAATGTAGGAGACCTTTTTACTCATGAATGTATTATTTTTGTAATGTTTTTAATTTTTTTAACTTTACTAATGTTGCATTTCTTATTTTTTAATGTATTATTATTGTTTTAAATGTTTTTATTTTATTAATTGTAGTAATTTGTTAGTTTATTTCTGGTAATTTGTTAATTTAGTAATTTATAAATGTATCTGTTTATTGATTTATTGTTTGGTTGATTAATTGATTAACTCACTCACTGCCAGACGTGCAAAAATGTGTCCACTCCTGTGCCAGGGTTTTTGTCAATGTCCCTCGAATTCCAAGATCCACAGAATATTGAGTTTTATAACTACATAAACATTCAATGCAGCATAAGAAACCTTAGACGCTCTCCTTTCATCAGAAATAAAGAGTTAATTCCTAAATGATGTGGGTGTGGAGTTATATAAGATTAAAATGAGGGCGGCTGTCCAAAATACAATGCAATACAAACATTGGTTTATATAGCGCTTTAACAACAGCTGAAGCTGTAACAAAGCGCTAACGTGGACAAAAGGCGTGGAAGGGAAAAAAAAACATTGCCAGAGGTCTGGCCAGCGCATTATCGGCCTCCAAGCAAGAAAAAATAAAATCCTAACTAATTCACGAATGGCGCTCCACATCATGCTTTTCAGTTATCGAATAAATTTGTGGATGGCAGTGAATGAGTAACACATTAAATGTGTTAGTTTGTTTGCTTGTTTATTTTTATCCAGAAAGTTTGATCAAAATACCAACAACAGCCTTGAGAGCTTCCACTATTGACATACTTTGAAATTCGTAACACCAGAGTACACCCCTGCCGCCGCCAAGTGAATGAAGCCGCCCGCAGGGCAGAGAAGAAAGAAGGTGTGAGCTTCACACCTTTTGTCGTTGTCCGTTAGCATCAGCGGACGCTAGCTATACGCTTACCGACGGTTCGCTGCTACCGCAGCCGCAGTCACTCCTCCCAGGAGGGCAGGGGTGGTCAAACCGGAGTGGAGCGGCAAGTCAGCGACGCCCGTCACAGCCGGCCGAACGCACCATCACACATCAGGAACCTGAGGAACGCACGGACAGATGTTTACAGCCGAGGTGGCGGGATAGACACTTGCGTGCCGAGACTCTCGTCGTTTTCAGTTAGCCACACACCGCGTATCCCAGACTCCAGTCTTAGTTTGCAGTTGACCACAACAAAAAAACAAACATTATTTATGTATTTTAATAAGAACGTTAGATTTTTTTTGTGTCATGTTACAAGATAAATATTGATTGGCAACCGCGTCAGATGACGTACGCGGCGCAGTTGCATGCTGCAATATTGCATTTTATTGATTTCGATCTTGAACTGCGAGTGGATTGAATATGGTAAGACCGAGGTTCCAAAATTCAGCGGGTCTTTGGGCCCGCCAGGGAAATCCTACGAGGCAGGAAAGAATGAGATTTAAGAGACACGGCTGGCCAAGCTAATGCCCGCCGGCACGCGTTCAATCAAGGGTGAGCGAATCGACGAGAACCCGACGCTCTGCTTCGCTGATGCGACGCCCGTAACTTTTCCTGAGACCGCCCCGATTTGTTCCAGCTGACGCGGCCAAGGTTAAAGACTGGGTTGATCATTGAACACGTCGGCGCGCATTTGGGATCGCTTTAGCGATTTGCCGGCTTAATGTGTTACAAGCAAGAATTTGCAGCCGGGTGCAAGACGTGAGATCTGTATGCCGTCAATGAGTGCGAAGGGTTTTGTCGTTTTGCCTCCACTCATACAAACACGGTTCATTGTTGTTTCTGCACCGAGCTAGCGTTGATCAAGACTGCACGAAGCTCTGCATAAAGGTTAACAATTAGGCACGCAGGCTAATAAAGGTCAGCGCGCCTTGGCAAAAGTTGTGGTATTTGTTTTTTATGGCCTGCCCTATGAATGGAATTCAGATTTTTTTTTAAATACTACAAAAAACTTAAAATCCACCGTTACAAATAAACTCATGAAAAAAAACATTGAGTGGTAAAGTACATGCGCGCAGTCTGCTGGCGTTAGTTGAGGTTTCAGGGCCAATGTCGGCATTTGTAACATCAAATTGTTTCATCTCGGAATTTGACGAAACTGGTGATTACTATACGTTTAAGTGAAATTTGTAAGACAAATGAAGAAGAGGGTTCCTCTGAGTGAAAAACAATAAATAAATAAATAACCAGGTAAGTAAATAAATACATAACCGGGTATGTCAATAAATAAACGAGTGAATAAATAAATAATAAATAAATAACCAGGTATGTAAATAAATAATCGGGTATGTAAATAAATAAATAAATAGGTAAATAAATAACCAGGTATGTAAGTAAATAAATAAATAAATAAATAAATACATGAAATGAATCAATCAATAAATACTGTAAATAAACAAAGAAATAAATAACCAGGTAAGTAAATAAATGATAAATAAATGGTTAAGAAAATAAATAAATAATAAATACATAAATAATCAGGTATGTAAATAAATAATCAGGTGTGTAAATAACAAAAAAATATAACCAGGTATGTAAATAAATAATCAGGAATATAAATAACAAAATAACTAATACATATATAACCAGGTTTGTAAGTAAATAAATGAATGAATAAATAAAATGAATAAATAAATAACTGGATAAGTAAGTAAATAAATGATAAATACAATCGCAAGTATGTAAATAAATAAATAGATAAATAACTGGGTATATAAGTAAAAACAAAAACAAATAAATAAATACATTGTGTAACAATACAAAAAAAATACGTAACCTGACATGTTATTTTTACATTAATTTTCCAAATGCTTGCATGGCAATTCTGACCGGACGTGGCATTATGACAGATTTTCATTGTTGGGAAATCTTGTCTTGTAGCTCAGACCAAGACAGTGACAAGGAATATTACTCTCGAGATGGTGTTGCAATCTGTTGCTAGGGCCACGAGCGAGGATGGGTAAAGCAAAAGCGGAGGCGGTGGGGGTACAGGTAAAGAGTATGGAAATGGTTTGTTTTCTGGAAATAGAAAAATTTGGTTTTTTGCCACTTCCAGTTGAATAAAACCAATCGGTGGCCTCCACCTGGACAACACTATTTGGAATAGAATGGGTTGGGGGGAGGGGGGGGGCAAAGCCCCAGTAATCCGGAGAAAAGCCCTTAGGCCTCGCCTGTGTTTCTCACGTAACGGCAATAGGCGGCCGGCGATGAATGCGGGCCAGCTGACAAGTCTCTGGCTGCTGGAACGCAGACACGGGGACAGCGGGCCTGGATTTGAGCGTTACATGTCAATGTGGGGGGAAGACAGGGGGAGGCAGGGAACAAAACACCGCTTCCTTATTAGAAAGGGGCCCCAGCTGGAACCAGTGATGGGAGTTGGTCCAACATTGTGCGGGAATCACCGCTTCTACATAAAAAAAAAATCCTTGGGGCCAGCGGTCAGACGACATCCAGTATATCGATGAGAAGGCTTCTTCAGCCGTCATCTGTACAAAAGTGAAGGTTTCGGACGTTTCGCCTCCTATCCAAGAGGCTTCGTCAGCGAACTAAAGTCTGACTGGTCGTATCGGCCCCATTTATATATCCCTAATGTCCAGACCTGGTGGCGCCGGACACAGCTATGATAGGTCCCTACTCTCAGGTTGGGGGGGCGGGACCCCTCCCTGTGGAGAAGGTGAAGAAACCTTCTCATCGATGGACCACTCCTGTACGACTGAGAGCTTACACAGACGACATCCAGTATACGAGTATCGCTCTATATTTGACAAGACCCCCTACCGCCCTCCGCCACCCCCACCCCGCGCTTGCTCCCACCGTCATGTTTTGTCAAACGGAAAATGCGGATTACCTTTCCCTTCAGTTGACTAGGCATTCATGTCCGCTATGAGGTCGTCTTTGAAGGCACCCGCGTGCCGCTGAGGCACGCATGTCAAATACAATTCGCCTTGGCAAACAGCGGCGCACCATGGGGGTCGGTCCTGTTCTTGTCACAAGGCGCCGCGGTGGCCACTTCACTCGAGTCGTTTCATCGACTTTGATCACAAGGGGATTTACGGAGACACTTTTGATTGCTTTTATTTGTTTTTGGAATTTTTCATATTGTTTAATTAACCCTTTCAGCGATAGCGGTGACTACAGTGAACAGCTTATCGAGCTATCAGGTTCCAGGGTTCATAAGATTTGTTTGTTAATGTTTTTTGTTAAATTCCTATACCAAGTGAGGCCTAGCAAATCATGTTTTTTTAACAGCAAGCCAAGTCATACGCAATTATTGTTATTTGAAGACTTTTGGAGATTCCATTGAATAATTAGCAGTGATGCTAACATCGCTAACGCCACCCGGGTTAAGTTGAAATGTGAATGTTTCAAATTTGTGGGGTTCAAATGGGTTCAGTAAATGTTAGCTTCTATGCTAACCGCTAGCTTTTCATGTCTTTCATGGCAGAAGGGGTTCCGGTGACACCCCAAAGGAAATTTCTTGAACATCAACACCCCATTGCAAGCTAAAACAGCAGCACTTACACACTCAGGTGTATTTGATGGAGTCAAAGACAGATATGTACAATAATCGCGTCGAAAACAACTTGCCCGTGCCAGCCCGACGCAAACGCGTGCGTGGTACTCACACATACTTCAGCAGAACTGCCTCGACTTCCATCCCTGAGGAGTTCCATCGGCAGGTGGGAGCCAGCGGATCTTAAAAAATAAAATAACAATAAGAAACATTGAGCGTCTGAGACGTCAGCACCTTCAAATGCATTTCTCCAGCTGTCATCATCTGGCGCCGCCGCCGTCGAATCACACGTATGGAAATGCGCGCAAAGATAAAAGGGCTCGCGGAATAAATAGCGAAGGCCCGTCAGTGCTAAAAATACGCTTGATGCGGCTTAAGCTGAGAACGACTGGGCGGAAGGCGCGCCAACCCCGACAGCTTCATGGGAAGAAATTGTCAGGGATCAATAATGAACTCTCGTGCGGAGTCGCGCTGGAGCGTTGTAGATTAAAGGCACTTGATAAACAGGATAAACGGCTGGCAGGAGGCGAATATGAAAAAAAGGGTGGAGGATGGTTTCACAAAGTAGCTAAATTGATGATGAAAACTGTAGATGTCACGCCCTAATTAGTTAGCAGTTGCCACTTCACCTCCACCACATCAGGAATTAGCGAATACGAGTTTTCAAACACAGAGCACCTTTTCAACTGTGTTGCTAATCAAAACAGCAGCACCTACCGCAAATAGATGCTTCCTTTTTTCCCGTATTCATTAGTGTGTGATCAATCGAGTCTTAAGATGAGGAAAAATAAATGGCTTCTTTTTCTGGGCTTCGCATGGTGTGAACCAGACATATCCAAAGTCCGGCCTGGGGGCCAAGTGCGGCCCGTGGTCAATTTTCATCCGTCCCGCAGCCTCCATCATCAAATTAATAACGTCGTGCTCGCATAGAATAAATACATTGGGCAGTAGCACTGTTACCTGCGTGTGCTAAGTACTGCCATCTAGAGGCTCAATTAGGAAAAGCTAATTAGAATATGAGTAATTGCCTGAATGAGGCCCCCAATTTTGTCGAATGGTGATTTTCAAAATTTTAGAAGCATTTCTAAAATGGCAACAATAAATGAAAGGACAATTACTTCTGTTCAACAGTTACAAAAAAGTTACAATGTTTAAAAAAGTGAAGTTAAGTGAATATTCAATGTTATTTTTCAATCCCCATTCAATGTTTATATACTGTATTTTCCAGGGTATAAGGCGCACCCAAAAGCCTTGATTTTCTTCCAGAGTTGACCATGTGCCTTATACACCGGTGCGCCTTATATGTGAAGTCATATTGAGCCACAACAGGTCTTGCAACCATTGTCAACAGCCACCAAGAAGAAGTCATGTGTAACACCAGCCTCTTCTGTAGCGCCTTATAATATGGTATGCCATATATTTGGAAAACATTTGTCAGTCATTGAATATTATATATGGAAAAGGTTTGAAAATACTGTACATTGTCATTGGGGGTGCGTCTTATAGTCCGATGCACCTTATACACCGGAGAATACGGTAGATGTTTCAAATGAGCCAAAAGCGAATGTGAAACACAGAATGGCACGCTGAAATGTGCGCCAACGTTGCGCCCCCCTACATTTTTAACACACCAAATCTGCCCCCCTTTGCAAAACGTTTGGACACTCCTGGTGTAAACTATGCGCCATTTCACATTTATACGCCATTGTCACATCAGAAAAGCAATGCAAGCGGATTGAGTGAGGAGAGGAGGCAGATGTGGTGGGTGTGAAAGGTGCTTGAGGATGGGTGCGCGGCAGAAAGGGGTGCGGGGGTGCGTCGTGGTTACCTGAGCGTGGAGTGAGGAGGGGTAGGTGAAAGCGGGTGGGAGGGCCGGTGACAGCTCTGCCGGGTACAGCGGGTACGAGGCCCACACGTCTGGGCTGCCGGGATAGAGAGCGGGCACTGTGAGCTCATCTGTGGAAAGAAGAAGACCAGGCATGGGTGGGGTGAGGCTGCCACACGGTTGAGATACAGGGGGGACGGGTTGCTTCAAGGTGATGCGGGGTTAGGGGTGAGGTAAGCGGAGCATCCCAAATGGACTCCTCGCTTGTCATTGATGCAACACGTTTGGACCATTTTTCATTTTGGAAAACGTCTGTGTAGGCTCTCAGTCGTACAGGGGTGGTTCATCGAGGAAAAGGATACATTTTGGAAAGAAAAAAAATGTCCGCCATAAAAGGCAAAGAAAGTTGCTAGCGTGTTACATTTGGCAAGTAGCAGCGCTGGAATGATGTGTGATGTCATTCGTCACGAAAGGCAAATGGATATTTGAAATAGTTTTATAGTTATCTGGTTTTACTAAGAATAATGAGTCTGCTGAAAAAAAAACAGCAAAGTTGAGGAAAAAAATGACCATTTTCTTGTTCTCTTATTTTTCTGTGGAGATTTTTTTTTCCACAAATTCTAAGAACTGGTTACCTTTTTTGATTGTTTCTTTAATAATCCCCAACAATATTTGTGATGCACTGGAGACTTGTTGTCAACAAACAGAAAGACCTTCAAAGTTGCTGCTTTTTACTCTTTTTATTTTATTTAAAGATTTGACAATCGTTAAATAAATAAATAAATAAATAAATAAATAAATAAATAACATTCTTCACGGTTTTGCAGATTATTTTTAGAGTCATTGAAAGTTTTTAAACCTCTATTTTGTATTAGCATTGTAAGCTCCATCCATCCTTCAAATGGAAAGACATTCTCTCCCAGTGCTTTCCAAGGACAATGTCTCAGAAAGTAAACCAGCTAAAAACGTGACATAAGTAGTTTTTAAAAAAAGGTCCATCTAAAATTAGCTCCACTCTCACTGATTGTTTATTTGATTGACAACTAGCCTCTTGGCTTCCAAGTGATTATGCTGCAAGGCGGTCCGATTACTGAAAAGAGTTCAGAAAAAGAGCTGGTGAGTGAAAAAAGCGAGGTGACGGAGCATGGCGAGAATTAAGCAAAAGAGCGCTTGGATCGCAAAGAGAGTACAATGAAATAAACACCTTATCACATAATGGTCGCCGTTTCTCTGAGAGCGATTGCGTCATCTTGTCAGTAATGGCTTCCTTACCCACCCTACCCCCCCTACACACACACACACATACACAATCTTTCTCTGGCACCACATTTTTCAGATAAGAGCGTTTGTTTGCTCATTGGGGAAGAATGCAGTAAAGAGCGGTTGCAGCATGACTGCGGAATCCGGAAGCTTCTGGGGGGGAAATGTTTAACTTTCGGGGCTATCGCACTATAAACACACCTGGCTCACCCGCAACTCAAATACAGCAGAGTTCAAATTTTCCTGGAACATAAATGTTCATAATACTACGCGTGAAACATTTATGTTTTACTTTGTCAAACCGTCATGAATGTACTGTATCTGGGGAGGCCGCTACGCGAGTGGTAGTTAATGTGAAGACAGCATGATTGATTGTTTACATTTGTTGTTGATTTATTGACACGAGTTTTCTGTGTAAAAGGCGCAACCAAAAGCCTTGATATTCTTCAAAAAAATTACCCTGCGCGTTATACATAGGTGCGCCTTTAACATTAAGTCATATTGAGCCATGATAGGTCTCGCAACTCCTGTCTGCAACCACCAACTCCATTTCCCCGGTAACAGCCTCTATTGTAGTGCCTTATAATGTGGTGTGCCTTATGTTTGGAAAACCTTTATATGTTATATTTGTTGTTTTTCATTAATTGAAGATGCCCCTTATACTCCATATATGGGAAACCTTTGAAAATACACAATTTATTAGGGGTGCGCCTTATATTCCGGTGCGCTTTGTACCCCGGAAAATACAGGATTTTTATTGATTTATTTTGTTATGTCAAGCCCACTTTGGTGTGTGACTCAATAATTACACAATTTCGATTGCATCTCAAGATAATGTTTTTTTTTGTCTTATTCCACTGGTCATTTTTTTAATCAGACATACCATTCATTGTATAATTTCATATATTTTTTTGACAGATTTTTAAAATTTGCTGATTTTTTCCCCTGATTTTTTTTATTATAATAGTTTACATGATATGTATTTCAACATATGTTGCAAATTATAGTCATTACGTTTCAGGGAAAAAAAGCACCTGTTGAGGAGCCTAACCCTAAAAAAATAAACATTACTGAATACACAACTATATTTTTATTCTTATTACTTTATGATGTAATCTTGATATGGAAGAAAAAAAATGTCACAGATCCTGACACAATGTCCGAAACAATGATTGGAAATGTACATGCATCTCTGATTTAAAACAAAACATTACAAAAAACAAAAAAAGAAAAAAGGACTATGGTGTGCACTTTCATGACAACAAATGTGAAAATTGCGTTATTCTTCACCACCTCTAACTAATCTTTCGATTTTGCATTTGTGATATTCAAAAAAGGTAACTTTTTGGAGATAAAAGCTAGGACAAGTCACGCCCATCTTGCACTATGACAATGCCTTTTTTTGTCCCTTGATTTCTTTTTTAATCACTTTTATATGATACTATTTACAATTATTTTTGCACTCTGTGACTGTAAAAGCTCGGACAGTTAATAAAGTTTTTACGACGGCGACAGCGGGACCCTGGGACGTATTAATTCTCTTATTTCCTACGGGAAAAATAAAAGGGGAACAAATTGTTGTCAACTGAAGAGGTTCCACTGCAGTACTCACACGGGTCTCGGCTAATGAACTGTGGGCCGGGGCTTTGCTGGGATGAAGGAGGGTTGGGGGTGCCAACCAGCTTGTTCTTGGCCATCTTTGTGTTGGCCTTGGCAAACTCCAGACGGAGGGTCTGGGGGATCTCGGGATCAAAGCGGACCCCCTGAGATTAAAAAAATGGACATTTTTTTTTAAATAATAGCCGACAACATGTCAAATCATGTTTCCACATTAAAATGAATAGGAATGCCGTTAATCCGTTCCAGCCTCTCACATCCCAAAAAACTCAAAAACAAGATGTGTTCTAAACATGCAAATTATTGGATTGGATTGGATTGGATTGGATTGGATTGGATATGCCTTTATTAGTCTCACAGTGGAGAAATTTACATTTCACAGCAGCAAAGTGATGAAAGGAATGAAAGTAGAAAAACAAAATACATGAGCTAATATTAGATTTTATAAAAACAGAATAACATCCTGATTAACTTATTCACTGTCAGACGATGTGCAAAGATTTGTCCGTTGCAGTGCCAGGGTTTTTGTCATTGTCACTCAAATTGCAACACCCACAGAATATTGAGTTTGAGGACTACATATACATTGAATGCAGCAGAATAAACCGTAAAATCTCTTCTTTCGTCAGAAACAACTATTTAATTTCTAAGTTATATGGGTCTGGAGTTATTTGAGCTTGAAATGGGGGCGGCTATACAAAAGGCAACATTTCGTCACTTCCTCAATTTACATATGTCACTACCTCACTTTACATATGTCACTGCCTCACTTTCCAGACGACACTACCTCACTTTACATACAGAAATTACATGTATTGTTTGTTGTCAATTGTATGTCTTTTTTAGCCACGTTATAAGTGCCTTGCATGTCTTGCACGCTGGGTCCGAGAGGACATTAATTTCATCTGTGCTGTATGTCATGCATATTAGCATATTTGACAATAAAGCTGACTTTGACTTTTGACTTTGATTTGCCCCCTCGTTGGAGGGAAAAACATTGTCAGCTTGATTCGCACCCGGACCCCACGCACACAAAAAAAAAACTAAAACCCGAAGAAAATCGGAAATGTCGCTCCATGTCATGCTTTTCAATCCCCGAATAAATATGGGAATGGCAGTGAAGGAGTTAAGTAAAAGGCAAAATAATTAAAGTGTTTGTGACTCAAGATTTAATGCCGGTGAGATATTCCTTGTTCGAAACACAAAGACCTTAAGCACACGTTGCTTCACCATCTACTTTTCTTAGCTTATAAATAAACGCGAGCGCCTTCATGTTGCGATGAAGTGACAACGAATTTAGAAAACTGAGGCGCTTGTTTTCTTGGAGGTCTTTGACATTTCTATTTTTCGCACACTGGGTTTGTTGATCAGGTGTCCGACAAGAGCTTTCATGTATCTTTTATCCTTCTGTGTTGCTCACAAGGTAGAATTTACAGGCGAGAAAGCAATCTTATGGGGTGGGGTGGTATCAGTTATAAATGGCTCAGTTGCGGATTAGAGTGGTATTTCGTTTCGCCAAACGTGATGATGGCTGACAAATGAAAACTGGAACGTGATGTTTCCGGCGTACCGCATGATGTCATTCACAGGGTCTTCTGTGAACATGTTCTAGCTTGTTCAGCAACTTTTGCAATAATTCAATGTATTTATTTATTTATTCATGTATTTATTGATGTATTATTTATGTATGAATGTATTTGTTTATTTAGCTATTTATTTATGCAGTGTCTGAAACTCATGACAAAAAGTTACCGGACACCAGGGCAGACAACTCTGAAAAGTTGCCTGCCCAGCCATAAAGTTGCCGGCCCCATTTTTCACAACTTGAAACACAATAAGATGACTAATAGCAAAAAAAAAAAACATTGTTCAAAGTATTAAGGATTGATAATCAGAATATATAACAGAACAACACTTTAACATTAAGTAATTGATCCACTTATCCATTTTTTCTTGTGTTCTCTGTGCGTCTACTTTGGAAAATGATATGCAAATGCACCCTGAAGCACAAAGTTATTCGATGCAGGCTTCTGATGGGCTGCCGAGTATGCAAATTGCCAAACGAACAGAAATTCCGAAATTTCCAAACCAATTGAAGATTTTGAAATTGGAATAGAGCAAACGTTTGATTTGAAAAAAAATCTCTTTTTTTTTTTTGAAAAAGTTGTCGGCCACCCGGGCGGAGACGTTCTGTAAGTTGTACGCCCGATGTAAAAGTTGTTCGTTGTACTAAATTCATCCTGTCTACTTGATAACTAATGTTAAGCAGAGTAAAAGTTGTTGCAGACTGATTGATGTATGGATGGATGGGTGGATGGGTGGGTGGATGTATGTATTTATTTATTTATTTATTTATTTATTTAATTACACATGCAATGATCTAATTCTACAACTGGTCGCTTGTCGACTAGTTACATTTTTCAAACTTGTTGTAAATTATAATGCAAATGTTGAAAATGTGAAATGTTGCAACTCACCTTGGCAGTTCAGACTTAGTGTTAACTTATTCACTGCCTGACGATGTGCAAAAATGTGTCCACTCCTGTGCCAGGGTTACTGTCATTTTCACGCAAATTGCGGGAGCCACAGAATATTGCGTTTTAGGACTACATAAACATTTAATTCAGCGTAAGAAACCTTAGATGCTCTTCTTTCATCAGAAAAAAAGAGTTCATTTCTAAATTATATGGGTCTGGAGTTATATGAGCTTGAAATGAGGGTGGCGGTACAAAATACAATGCATTACATCTATATTGGTTCATACAGTGCTTTAACAACAGCTGAAGAAATAACAAAGCGCTAACATGGACAATAGGCAAATGCTACCGCCTCGTGCAAGGGAAAAACATTGCGAGGGGTCTGACCAGCGCTTTATTAGTGTTCCCCGCAAGAAAAACCAAACCCGAACAAATTAGGGAATGGCAGTGAATGAGTTAAAAGCAAGTCTTCCATATTTAAAAAAATAGTTTTCTTGAAATAGTTTAGTTACTAATTTGTTTTGCACACTAGTGTGACAGCGCAGAATCGTCCTCATGTGGGAGCCTGGCAGCTTTTTGATGCCTGGCGTGCATCAAAAAGGGAGGATAATATGTAAATCTTTTTTCTGAGAAAACAATAGTTGCGACTGTTTGTGTGCGTCCCTCGAGTCGGAATATACATACTGAAATACAGACAACTTTGTTTGGTGTAGTTATTCCAAAGAAGCAACATTCCAGTAACAACAGGAGGTGCAGTTAAAAGGAAGTACGGCAGGACCTTGCCAAAATCGAACAAATATGTTTTTAAAAAATGTAGAAAATACATTGCGGTACAGCGAATGGCATTGTCTGATTTGCTTTTTTTTTTTTTTTTTTTTTTTTTTTTGATGTAACACAACTACCAGAAAGACAAATCACAAAGGTGGAATGGGAAATGGCACTTTCCTAAGCCCACTTCACTTTATCATTGTATTTTGGACAGCCTCCCTCATTTCAAGCTCATATAACTCCAGACCCATATAATTTAGCAATTAACTCTTTATTTCTGATGAAAGAGGAGAGTCCAAGGTTTATTACGCTGCATTGAATGTTAATGTAGTACTACTCCTCAATATTCTTTGGGTCCTGGAATTCAAGTGAAAATGACAAAAACCCTGGCACTGGAGTGGACATATTTTTGCACAATGTCTGGAAGTGAATAAGTTAACATTAAATCTGAACTGATTATTACAAATAGATTTGTTTAGCATTATAATTTACTACAAGTTAAAAAAAAGATAACTAGTACCTGTAGTTGTAAAACGCACAGTTGAAGTAACATTGTTGCATGTGTAATAAAAATATAAATACAGTAAAGTCTCGTTATATCGATATCGGTTATATCGATAGTACCGCTTATTACAATACTATTTTCATTTCCCTTGCACATTTCTAGTCTTTTTATGTATAATTAGTACCTGTCGTGCGGCGATACAGCAAGCAGGTGGAAAGAGGATAAAAGTTCACTCAGCCAGATGCAGGAAGGGTATCGTGAGTTTTCTTTATTTGAAGTTGATATCAGCTTTCAACAGACCACAGGTAACACCGCTCTCCAGCTTGTCCTTTGTCCCTCTTCTTCCTCCTCGAAGAGACTGGCTCAGGCTGGCTTTAAAGGTGCTTCACCTGAGCTTCTGGCCAATCAGGTCCCAGCGGCAATTGGCCATTCCCAGGTGGTTGCAATCACCTTCTCAATCAGTCTAAATCAATTAGTGGTCGCCCAACTCTACTGTTTTGGATGGGGAGAAATGTGCACCTTTCTCCCATCCAAAATCCAGAACACACAAAATTATTTCACATTTCTTTTAGCATCATGACATCATTCACCCCCTCTCCTCAGAGTTCAGACATTCTTGTCAAATAATCAGCAATAACATTTGTTGTCAGGGCAGAGAAAGTCATATGTGACAGGTCCTATTCTCCTAGTCACAGCGTATGGGCCCTGCCACTTTGCCAGTAGCTTACTTGATCCCATATGCAACAATATTAACACCTTCTGTCCAGGGTGCCAATCTCTCCCTGATAAATTCTTGCCGTTATTCTCGCTGGAGATCCTCTTCCAGCTTCTGACGTTCTGCATCTTCCGCTTCTTTCTGGAATTCTGGGTTCAGAAACCATGGGAATTGCAGCTTGTCTTAGATGATGAAACTGTGGAGGTTGGGCATGTTAGGTAACCCAACTTGGGAGTTTCTTGTGCGGGAGGAAGGTTCGTTGGCCTGGATGTTCGAGAGTCAGCGCCCCGGGGCTGCGGTCCCAGAGGAGGATAATGTTGACTAGATCGACTGTCAAATGTCCATTCTTACTTGTTGGGTGCATCTGATCTCTAGATCTGTTCGATCAACATCACCTCTTGTCTGAGTCTTAGGCTTCACCACTGGTTCCATCTCACTCTGCTCAGTTCCATCCTTGGCTTGGCAACTGTCAGACGCCTCATGGAAAAGAAGAACGGCATCTTCTTGGGGCAACTCAAGCTTCTGGTTTCCTTGATCCCCTTCAGAACTCTTCAGTCCAGTTTGATTGGCCCGTGCTACACAACCTCTTCCTCGTCCCACCTTCTCCATCTCGGCTTCCTTCTATCTTTTCCACTTCAGCAAGGCGTAACGATCCCACCTTCTTCATGCAGGGTGAAACGATCCCGCCGCTGCCACCAATTGTCGTGCGGCGATACAGCAAGCAGGTGGAAAGAGGATAAAAGTTCACTCAGCCAGATGCAGGAAGGGTATCGTGAGTTTTCTTTATTTGAAGTTGATATCAGCTTTCAACAGACCACAGGTAACACCGCTCTCCAGCTTGTCCTTTGTCCCTCTTCTTCCTCCTCGAAGAGACTGGCTCAGGCTGGCTTTAAAGGTGCTTCACCTGAGCTTCTGGCCAATCAGGTCCCAGCGGCAATTGGCCATTCCCAGGTGGTTGCAATCACCTTCTCAATCAGTCTAAATCAATTAGTGGTCGCCCAACTCTACTGTTTTGGATGGGGAGAAATGTGCACCTTTCTCCCATCCAAAATCCAGAACACACAAAATTATTTCACATTTCTTTTAGCATCATGACAGTACCGTTTAGTACGATACCCGGTTATTAAGATAATCCGGTTATTACGGTGCTCCTTTTCATCCCCCGCCGGCCATTTTGTTGTTTATATCGATATATCCGTCGCACCATTGGTCAACTTGGTCACGTGTCTTGTTACGTGAGCCGCCATCGGTCGCGCCATTGGTCGACTTGGTCACATGAGCCGCCATCGGGCGCGCTATTGGTCGACTTGGCCGTGTGACTTTGTCACGTGACACGCCATCGGTCGCGCCATTGGTCAACTTGGTCACGACGTGTCACGCCATCAGTCGCGCCATTGGTCGACTTGGTCAGGTGACTTGGTTACGTGCCCAGCACCCGTGTAGCAGAGCCATTTTCATTTTCAGACGCTAGCTCGTGTGTAGCAGACAAGATTGAAGTGTTTGTGTTAAAAGGTAAAAATGGGAAGCAGAAGAACATTGATGACTTTTTTAAATTGTATACATAATACAGTAAGATGTAAGCATTGCAGTTTCCCTGTTGTGTTATGTACATGCCCACTGTACTGTATATGAATGCAATCGTTTTTTGCAACAATGTTTCTTGTTTTGTCTGCTGAAGCGCGATGATTTTGAAAATTATTAACATTCCATACTGTGTATTAAAGGACAGCCGATGTCACTTTTTATTCAAATGCAAATAAAAATGACTTCACGCCAAGACGTCTTACATTGCTTGTGAATCCAAACAATGGCTTCAGATTCGGATAATATGCTTTCTTGTTACACATCCAGTTATGAATATGTTTCAAATACACTGTAGTTCTGAAGATTAAAGCATACATGTTTACAATCATTAAAGAATTATATGTGCCATTTTGAGGCAACATTGGGGGAACATCTCTCACCCAAAAAAAAGGGAGCTAATGGCCAGCTCCGTTTCTTATATGGCGCTTGGCTGCCCTCTTTTGGCGGCTTTTGTTTAATGCAGTTCGGCGCAGGATCGGATATATCGATAGTCCCGGTTATATCGATATTTTTTCGGACTCCCTTGAATATCGATATAACGAGACTTTACTGTATATCAATCTATAGATAGAAAATAAAGACATAACTAAATAAACAAACAAACACATAAATAACACATAATAAATAAATACATAAATAAATACATAAATGCATAAATACATACATACATACATACATACATACATACATACATACATACATACATACATACATAATTAAATAATAGATTGTTGAACTTTTTTAACATGAGAAACAAGACGGGAGATAAATCAGTTTTTCACAATGAAGATTTATATCAAGAAATATCTTTCTCACACAGTCAGAACATGGTTATCTTATTAAGTTAATTTGGAAAGAGTCCTGTGAGAAATTTGGACCGGTGTATTAAATGTGTGTGAGAAGAATATTTTTTTATATAATTTCATGTTATTATTTTAATTAAAAATCTAATGGAAAGCCTCTCATCAAGGCTGTTAGCTGAATTGTGAAATAACAAGCTGTGAAGTAAGCCAGAGATCAATATCTTGTATTTCTGTGCGGAATGAGGGCTTGCTTCGGTGTCTGACCTTGACCCCACTACCCCACCTGCTTTCACTGCGTCTCTCCCGTGCATGAGAGACTCAGATGTGTTGTTTTTTTTGTCTTGCCTGCACTTTGCGTGTGATGGGATGCTGGCGGAGAAGGCGTGACACTTACGTTCAATGCATTCTTCGCAGCCTCCGCCTCTGATCGACTGTCAAAGCTGACAAAGCCCACCGGCTGGGGAGGAAAGAAACACGGTTTAGGGAAAAAACTGACTTGGCAGTCCTGTCTGAGTGACGTAGACATGTTTCTTGTAAGGAAAAAAACAACAACATATTCAACCCCCAACCCGTTTTGTTGTCTTCCCTTCAGTGCTGTAGTCTGTTTATGAAACTGAGGGAAAAGAGTGACTCTTCAGCTTTTATTTATTTGTTTTTTGGGCCCTATTATTTAAAAATGCCATAAAATGTACGTATTTCCTCTTATCTACTAAACACAGAAATAACAATAGTTATATCTCACTCCCACCTCATCCCATTAAGTCACATTCTTCACTTGGGCGCTCAAGGCTGTTTATGAATCTGAAGCACAAGGCAGATTTTGATCCCTCCGCTCCCCTTCTTTGCCTTAATATGGAAGCGATGTGAAAGACAAGACAAAAATGAAAAAGTGTAGCAAAAAAAGATTGAAAATCGATGTTTTTTTTTTTTTTTTTGCATCTTGGCTAAAGCGGCAAAGAAGAGCAAGAGGAAAGACATAACAATTGAGGTTATTATTATTCGGCGGGTATGGAGGGAAAAGAAAATATCCCGTGGGGGTTGATCTGTTCTAAGTGATCTGGAAAAACAGAGGTTATGGGAATTCTGAACAAGGGGAGAGGACTTGAAAAACAGAGGGAGGTCGAGAGGGTGGGTAAGAGGAGGGGGGAAGCAAAACAGGAACATATAAATAGAAAGGGCCTGAGATGGGCCTCTTGCTTTATAAGGAAATGCCTCTCCATCGGCGGCATGGATATGGAAAGCCTTTCATCCATCCCACGTATCTTTTTTAAATGTAACCCTGATGAAAAATATTGCAAATCAAGGTGTTACATGTGCTTGCTCTGTCTGCGTCGGACATTTTTTTTTTTTGAATCAGCAGGCCGTTAAGTGTAATAGGTTTTCATTTGCTTTGAGGATTTCTTTTCCAAAACCTTGACAAGGTGCAACAACGTAAGTTGAGCTTGAGATAGGAAATAGCGAGATAGTAAAAATACATAAATACAATAAGTATCAAGACAAACAGGACTTTTTTTTTAGACCAGCTGTCATTACTTGCTTGAGGACATCTTGCTAGTTCAATTTATTTACCGTATTTTATAAGGCACACCCAAAAGCCTGGCTTTTCTTCAAAAGATGACCCTGTGCCTTATACGCCGGTGCGCCTTATATGTGAAGTAATATTGAGCCACAACAGGTTTCACAACTACTGTCAGCAGCCACCGATTCCATTTCCCCCTGTAGAAGAACGTAACTCTAGCCTCCACTGTAGCTCCTTATAATGTGGTGTGCCTTATATTTGGAAACTTTTATATATTTATATATGATATTTGGAAAACGTTTTTCATTCATTGAAGTTGCGCCTCATAGTCCGGTGCGCCTTATGTATGGAAAAAGTTTGAAAATGCACCATTCCTTGGGGGTGCGCCTTATACTCCGGTGCGCTTTATACACCGGAAAATATGGCCATCCCAAATTTGAACCGTTTGCATCGACGGATGAATGGACGTGGCCAACTTTGATTTATCATCGCTGCATTATAATTCCAAGCCTACCTGTTTGGAGGTGAGCTTTATCAAGGAACCTTCATAGCCCTGGAGAAAAAAGAAACAAAAAAATGACAATAGCAAGATTAAATATTGACACGATTGAACCTCGTCTCTCCCAAGTCGGACACTTGAACCTTGGGCGACTTTCCGTTGCCCTTTATTTCATCACTGTTAATGGCCGCTACGATTGACGTCTGGAAAGAACACCCGCTAATAATAGCCCTTGCTCATCCGCGCGCTGGAAACATCTAAACATACCTTAAATGGTCTGAAGAGAAGATAGAGCTCCCGTGGCTTGATGTCCAGTGGCAGCCCGCTGACAAAGAGCGTTCGGACCTACGGAGAAGACCAAACACATCGGCATAGGCGTCATTAACTTGGGGAGTTCCTTTGAGTTTGTTTTCCTCGTTTGAACTATTCAACTTGGACAAACGGCTCGCTGGCGGTGGGTTGAATAGAAAAGGAAGCGTTCCGGGGAATGCGTAGAAACAGGAAAATCAGGGGATGGGGGGGGGGGGGTCACCATGGAAATGAGAGCATCACTCAGGGATATTTTAGCACACAAGTATCAAAGTCAAAGCAAATCAAACTTGTGAAATTCCATGATGCTTGCTAAAGTCCAAACAAAATTCAAATTGTCGGATTTAAACCATAATTACAGTCATTATTCTTGACTTCAGATCTGAAAACCAGTTATTCATCAATTTGTTGTGCGCTCCAGAAAATACTTTAATGGCTGTACTCCATTACAATCCATGAGTGATCGCAAACACCACCATCTTGCATCAAAAGATAGGGGAGGCCGGAATCAAACCCAGCCAATTGCAGGGCACACAGAGACAAACAATCATTTCAGCTCACAATCACATCTCAGGACAATTTCGAGTGCTCCGCCATGCATGTTTTGGAATGTGGGAGGAAATCGGATTTCCCAAACAAAACACACGAGAACATGCAAACTTCACACAGGAAGCCCGGAGCTGGAATCGAATCCTGCACATCTGCACTGTTTTAATTAATTGTTCATAAAAACATGACAACATTAGTCAATGTTGGAAATTTGTTACTTCAAACAATAAGTCACCTTTTTTTATTCATCAGAAGCGAAGACGTATTTAGCAATTTAAAAATGTGGTTAGTGGCCCATGACATAGATGCACACATGGACACAAGCAGACATGCATTCTGCGCATAGCGTGAATACCATTTGCTTATCCTTGACTTCCTGGACAGTACACAACGCAAACATGTACCGGTAACGACTTATTAAAAGTACTACTTCCCACCTCCCGCCCCCCTAAAAACAGACTTTTAGTTTGAATAAGATTTTTTTTATAAAAAAAAATGCTCACAGCATTACAATTAGTCTGCAATGTTATAACTGTTAAAGTAGGATTTTTAAAGAGGATTTTAAGAACATTTTCCAGGAAAAAAATACCTTCGTCACAAATGAAAATGGGACATAAATGCAATAAGTAATACCAATGGTGAATATATATATATATATACAGTATCGGTTATATCGATAGTACTGCTTATTACGATACTATTTCTATGAACGCAAGGAGAAAATTTACATGCCGCAGGATCGGATATATCGATAGTCCGGTTATATCGATATTTTTTCCGACTCCCGAGAATATCGATATAACGAGACTTTACTGTATATATATATATATATATATATATATATATATATATATATATATATATATATATATATATATATATATATATATATATATATATGTCTGTGTGTGTGTGTGTGTGTGTGTGTGTGTGTGTGTGTGTGTGTGTGTGTGTGCGTGCGTGCGTGCGTGCGTGCGTGCGTGCGTGCGTGTGTGTGTGTGTGTGTGTGTGTGCGTTAGCTCCAAAGTTGCTCAAGTGGTCCCTGATTTGATTTTACGTAAAAGCGTCGAGAATCCCAGCTGGGGGGACAAAGGAAGCGCTGAGCTCACACCCATCTCATTCCCACATGTAACCCGATCCAGACTACTCATGCCAATGGAGAGAGAGCAGCACACAAACAAAGGAGCTTAGCAACGGGAAGGGTGGAGATGGGAGTGGGGGTCGTGGTTGGAGGGTGCGCCAGACCGAGGCACTATGCCAAACATCACCTTGTCACCTTCGCTCTTATCTTAGAGGAGCGAGACGCCACAGGACCGCAAGTGGGGTCCGTCCGTCTCTGCTTTGATAACATCAACCCACAAGCAAAGCCCATTCAGTTACATTAGAAAAAAAGAAGCAATAATTAAATAATAATTAAAGAAGCAAAAATCTGACTGACATATATATATATATATATATATACACATACACACACACACACACACACACATCTAGCTAGCTACAGGTAGATAGCTCGCTAACTAGGTAGCTACAGGTAGTAAAGAAATAGCAGATAGATATTTTTATGAACAATTATGTGTTTGGATTTTATTATCAAAAGATGATTTATATTTTGCATGTATGTTTATGAATATTTCAGGTTATAGATTAGGTCAAAAAACAATTAAGTTTGTAACTTGAGGTTTCACTGTATTTCCATGAAAATATTTTTTTGAGTTCAACCTGGCTGGTGAAAAGTGTTTTATTTTTCTTATGTTTTAGGGTACTTTTTAATTAAAGGGGCTAGGAAAAAAGTGGAAACGTCATGAGCTAACTGTAGTATTTTATTGTGTTTATTTTTATTTTTTTTAGGAGTGGGAAACAAGATTAGTAACATTATTCAGATGAGGTAAGATTTTGTTAAGCTTATGAAGAAGGCATATGATCGGTATTCCACGTATTTAAAGGACAACCAACATCACTTGTTTGTTTCATAACTGACATCAGAAAAACGTTTTATAGCATCTAAAATACCCAAAACACGCAGTATGATATTTTTAGTCAAATGCAAAACACCAACAAAAATGACTTAAAGTGTCCAAAATCTGCAAAAAAAATGAACCCGGAAGTGGCCAGTTTCAGAAGGTCCCGCCCCCTTGTTCATGGTGTCACCCCAAGACGTCTTGCATTGCAGGACATAAAAACAATGGCTTCAGATTCAGAGAATATGCTTTCTTGTTACTCATCCAGTTATGAATATGATTCAAATAGTTCTGAAGAGGAAAGATTACATGTTTCCAATCGATTAAAGAATTTATTCCGTGCCATTTAGAGGCAATAGGGAGGGGAAATGTAGCACTAAAAAGAGCCAGAAAATGGCAACAAAGCTCAGTGTAAGGAATTAATCAGCCCATTTCCACAGGCTGATTAATTCCTTACACAGAGCTTTGTCGCCCTCTTCTGCCTCTTTTTGGTGCAACAATTTTCAGACCAAACAAGTACAGCAAAAAGCATTGACGTGACTGCTACAATATGTCCTTTTTTCAGTCCGGGGCGTTCCTTCAGTGACGTAGGGTGAGGACTCGTCACCAACTCAAAAACAAGACTTCCGGAATATTCAGCGCGAGTCTTAAAACGTAAAATATAGCTATATGCGGTGGAATCTTTGTAGAATACGCTCAGTAGAAGTCATTTGAAGCCATTTTACAAATTATGGACACAACTTGTCCGGAGGCGTCGGTTGTCCTTTAATAGAGCTTGCACATGCGAGACCCTGCAGATCCTCTTGACAACAACAGGCCAGTCCTGCCGCCTTCTGACTTGAGCCCCAACACTTCCTGACGTCAGCTGTTGCGATAGGCAACGGTTCCACCGCACGTCCGGTGAGTTGGCACATTCCCCGTGATTCACCGGCAAAATTTTCACACCGCCAAAAACATCTGCTGCGGATTACGCCAAGCGGCTTTTTGTTAACGGGACTTTGGGGTCAGCAGAAGTGCAGAAAGCGTCAGGGTGCACGTTCGGGGTAAAACTTCTTTTGTTGGATTCCGGATAGATTTTTTTTCCTCTTCCTTGTGAGTCAAGACATCTCCATAGTAGGGGATTTAAATCGATGACCGTTTATGGTCACAGGCGGGCACCATTTTGATCAAAAAGTCAGCCAAGGAGACCACAAGAGACACAGTGATGGGTGTGCTCCCCAACAACGCGGCGCTGAGGCCAAAAAACATCAAATCCCAACTCGGTTGCCACTGGAACAATGCACCCCCTGCCCACTGCGTTACTTTAGAAAGTACAAATTTCTTCTTGACCCAAGTTTTTTTTTGGGGTGAATAAATACCGCACTCACATGATATCACTTTTTTTTTAAACTACTTCATTGTCATAGTATTACATGACTGTTTAGCTATTTTTTCGCTCTCCAAACACTTATGGTAACAATTATTTTTTCCGGGAAAAAAATACGGTGCTATCATATGATCTTTTTTTTCTCTCCTTTGGAGGTGT
Organism: Hippocampus bargibanti; assembly: GCF_051943395.1. Lineage (NCBI taxonomy): Eukaryota > Metazoa > Chordata > Actinopteri > Syngnathiformes > Syngnathidae > Hippocampus > Hippocampus bargibanti. Next base: position 22,692,862 of record NC_142735.1, on the reverse strand, counting down.
TATTCTTGAGGGAATAATATTAAAGTACAAAAAAAGGTAACCAACCTTTGTGAAAAAACCACTTTCTTTGTAAAAAAAAAAAGTACCGATATCAATATCAACCTTGATCTCAAAATGATACCAGCAGGAAGGATATATTGTTTTAGTGATTTATTTTTAAGAGATTTTCAAAGATACTTGATGAAGCACGATTACTTTATCTTGGGTAATTCTAAATACATATCTCAAATATACGTAGATCTAATGTTGCCACCTATTTCTTTTGAGACTTTTTTTCTTGTAAAGCCAAGGCTAATTTTAGAAGAAAAAGGAGCCATTATAAAAAAGTATTTGTGAGTAAACTCATTTTTCAGAAAAAAAGGTTGCAGGATATTTTATTGTTAATAAAAGATATATAAAAAAAAAAAAAAATCCTCGTCTCACCCACCATGGGTGGTGTCTGTCCCCATTTCAGCTCGGGTCCTCTACCAGAGGCCAGGAAGCTTGAGGGTTCTGCGCAGTATCCGTGCTGTTCCCAGCACTGCGCTTTTCTGGACCAAGATATCCGATGTTGTTCCCGGGATCTGTTGCAACCACTTGTCGAGTTTGGGGGTCACTGCCCCAAGTGCTCCGACCACCACAGGCACGACTGTCACCTTTACCTTCCAGGCTCTCTCCAGCTCCTCTCTGAGCCCTTGGTATTTCTCGATTTTCTCATGTTCCTTCTTTCTGATGTTCCCATCACTCGGGACCGCTACATCCACGACAACGGCTTTCCTTTCCCCTTTATCTATGACCACGATATCTGGTTGGTTGGCCATTACCATCTTGTCAGTCTGTATCTGGAAGTCCCACAGGATTTTTGCTCGGTCATTCTCCACCACCTTGGGAGGTGTTTCCCATTTTGACCTTGGGGTTTCCAGTCCATACTCCGCACAGATGTTTCGGTAGACTATGCCAGCCACCTGGTTATGGCGCTCCATGTAGGCTTTCCCTGCCAGCATCTTACACCCTGCAGTTACGTGTTGGATTGTCTCAGGTGCCTCTTTGCACAACCTACACCTTGGGTCTTGTCTGGTGTGGTATATCCCTGCCTCTATGGCTCTGGTGTTCAGGGCCTGCTCTTGGGCAGCCAGGATGAGTGCCTCTGTGCTGTCCTTTAGGCCAGCCCTCTCTAGCCACTGATAGGACTTCTTGAGATCAGCCACTTCTGCTATGGTTCGGTGGTACATCCCGTGTAGGGGCTTTTCCTCCCATGATTGTCCCTCTTCCAGCACCTCATCCTCTGTTCCCCATTGACTGAGACATTCTCTGAGTACATCATCCGTTGGAGCCTTCTCTTTGATGTATTCATGGAGCTTGGATGTTTCATCCTGGACAGTGGCTCTCACACTCACTAGTCCCCGGCCTCCTTCCTTACGGCTTGTGTACAGTGTCAGGGTGCTGGACTTGGGATGGAACCCTCCGTGCATGGTGAGGAGTTTTCGGGTCTTAACATCCGTGGTCTGAATCTCTTCCTTTGGCCACCTTATTATTCCTGCAGGGTATCTGATCACTGGCAGGGCATAGCTGTTTATTGCCCGGGTCTTGTTCTTGCCATTGAGCTGGCTTCTGAGGACTTGCCTCACCCGCTGGAGGTATTTGGTCGTAGCCGCTTTCCTTGTTGCTAATTCGAGGTTGCCATTGGCCTGTGGTATACCGAGGTACTTGTAGCTGTTTTCAATGTCTGCTATTGTTCCTTCAGTGAGTGAGACCCCTTCAGTGTGGACTACCTTGCCCCTCTTAGTCACCATCCGACTACATTTCTCCAGCCCGAATGACATTCCGATATCACTGCTGTAGATCCTGGTTGTGTGGATCAGGGAGTCTATGTCCCTTTCGCTCTTAGCATACAGCTTGATGTCATCCATGTAGAGGAGGTGACTGATCGTAGCTCCATTTCTGAGGCGGTATCCATAGCCTGTCTTGGCGATTATCTGGCTGAGGGGGTTCAGTCCTATGCAGAACAGCAGTGGGGAGAGTGCATCACCTTGGTATATGCCACATTTGATGGACACTTGCGTTAGTGGCTTGCCATTGGCTTCAAGTGTGGTTTTCCCCATCCTCATCGAGTTTGCAACGAAGGCTCTCAGGGTCCTGTTGACCTTATACGACTCCAAGCATTCATTGATCCATGTGTGTGGCATCGAGTCATATGCTTTCTTGTAATCAATCCAGGCTGTGCACAGGTTGGTATGTCGGGACCTGCAGTCTTGAGCGACTGTTATGTCAACCAGCAGCTGATGTTTGGCACCTCTAGTATCTCTACTAATGCCTTTCTGTGCTTTGCTCATGTATTGATCCATGTGTCCACTTATCTTAGCCGCAATGATGCCTGACATGAGCTTCCATGTTGTGGAGAGACAGGTTATTGGCCGATAGTTGGAAGGAACTGCACCCTTTGAGGAATCCTTCATGATCAGGATTGTTCGCCCTTCGGTTAGCCATCCTGGGTGAGTCCCATCCATCAGCAGCTGGTTCATTTGTGCTGCTAGGCGCTCGTGGAGAGCTGTGAGTTTCTTTAGCCAGTAGGTGTGGACCATATCCGGGCCTGGTGCCGTCCAGTTTTTCATACCTGAGACTCTTCCTTGTATATCTGCCGCTGTGATGGTAACTGGGTTCTGTTCAGGGAGGTTGCTGTGCTCCTCTTTCAGAGTCACCAGCCATTGTGCACTGCTGTTATGTGCGACCTCCTTCTCCCATATGCCTTTCCAGTATCTTTCAGTTTCCAGCCTTGGAGGGTCTGCTCTGCTGTTAGAACCCTGCCACTGAGCGTACACTTTCGCAGGTTGTGTTGCGAACAGCCTGTTTATTCTTCTGGCCTCATTCTCTTTCGTGTACCTCTTTAGGCGACTGGTAGTAGCTAGTAGCGTGAAGGGTCTTGCCCAAGGACCCACACTGGATGATGTCATTGTGCTCATTTCTGCTCATTTTCTCTGCCACAAGTGGGATTTTTCTCTGCCCATATATATATATATATATATATATATATATATATATATATATATATATATATATATATATATATATATATATATTCTCCCTGGAAAAATTAATGAAAGGACTTCATTCTTTCTATTGTTGGTAAGACTATATTTCTGACATGGGGGAAAAATGCCAATCTAGTCTTGTAAAATTGTTTTCTTTCTTGTCTCGGCAACAGTGAGTACTGAAGCCAAAACCCATTAGATTTCATGAAGGACACCACTTGAACAACATCAAGTTTAAAAAAAAAGTCTCAGCCATATTAGGACTTCAAATAGTTTTGTTGGGGAAGGTCCATGGAGGGTGACCACCCATTCCTTCTATTTCCATCCCACACACAAGCGATTTTTGTTTGGCCTTGGAATTTCTTATTATAAACTCAGTGCGACTTCCGCACATATTTGCTGACATTAATTGACTACTTTTTTTTTAGAGTGGCTCAAATGAGGGACAGGACCTTGGTCCGATGGGAGATGATTAGCGTTCCCACACGCTTCCTCCCGCCATCCAAACCCAGTGAATGTGCATTTGTGTGTTCTACAGCCAAGTTAATAGATAAGCCAAACGCAGCAGGATGCGACCCTAACCTTGAAAAGCCCACTACACTACCCTATTGTCATCATTTTTGCCTAAAAAAAGGCCTCTGATAGTATTTTATTTGTAAATTTTTTGGGGGTTTGATTGTTACTGTTTGTTTTTATATATAAACGCTGACGTTTTGATTCCCAATCCAAACATGAATAGGTGCATATTATATTGCAACAAAACATTATTCTCGACTTATGTCACTGTAGTTTACATCTGGATGAGGAGTATTTTGATTGTAACTCATTCACTGCCATTCTCGCATTTATTCGGGAATTGAAAAGCATGACGTGGAGTGCCATTCCCAAATTTGTTTGGGTTTTGGGTTTTCTTGCGGGGGGTGCCGGTAAAGCGCTGGTCAGACCTCTGGCAATGTTTTTCCCTCCCACGAGGGGGCAGCATTTGCCTTTTGTACAGCTGCCCCGATTTCAAGCTCAGATAACTCCAGACCCATATATCTTAGGAATTAACTATTTTTTCTGATGAGAGAAGAGAGTCTAAGGTTTCTCATGGTGCATTTAATGCTTATGTAGTCCTAAAACACAATGTTCTGTGGATCCTGTAATTTGAGTGAAAATGACAAAAATCCTAGCACAGCAATTGACACCTTTTTACACATCGTCTGGCCGTGAATGAGTTAATGATGTTGTTATTCTGTTTTTATAAAATCCAATATCAGTGAGATAACTTGCATGTTTAAAACAAATCTTGTTTTGGGGGTTTTTGGGATATGAGAGGCTGGAACGGATTAACGGCATTCCTATTCATGTCAATGTGGAAACATGATTCGACATGTCGTCGGCTATTATTTGCAAAAAATGTTTCCGAAAATAAACTCTTGTCCATTTTTTTTATCTCAGGGGGCCCGCTTTGATCCCGAGATCCCCCAGATCCTCGGGCTGGAGTTTGCCAAGGCCAACACCAAGATGGCACCGGAGTGGAACCATTTTTGCACATTGTCTGGCAGTGAATTAGTTAATTATAGATCGCATTGAACTACAAGGTTTTTTAGTCAATGTTTTCCAGGGTAGATCGGCTGGATCAGGTGTGCAAATGTTGGGCATTTCATGCAGAAAAAAAAAACAGTTGTCGGCTCTCACGTCGTGATTTGCCGATCAATCAGCGAAGTTACTGATCGGATCCACACAACTATTGGAACTTATTGAATGCCTTGAAATCCAGTCTGAGAGCACTCACTTGAGATTTTCCATAATGGAACAACGGCAGAGGTGTAGGACCACCATAAACGGATGACTTGATTTGTCTAGTAACTGGTCAAGGATTCAAGTTTCACTTGGGATTCATGAGGGGTGTGTAGGTCAGAGGTTGGGTAAAGTTGATCGCGGAGGGCGAGCTCGAGTGCACTCGAGTCGTCGCACTCCCGCCGATGTGCTTTCAAGCAACAATCAAGGCACTGCCGAGCTGTAAATGTTCCAAGGAGTTAACATTCACAAGCGTCTGCTCCCAGTTTTAGCTGGGAACAATCTTGGCTTTTTACCAAACATTAGTGGCCCTCACATGTGATCAAAAAAGTGCAAAAGAAAGGAAAAAAATCCAATATTTACCTTTAAGGAGAAAAATTAGCTTCCCACAGACAAAATTTAAAACTAGGAACTAGGTTGAGGTCATTTAGGAGCTACATTCAGACAAAAGTGGTGCTTTGCTTGTGGTACAATCCTTTCTCAACCTTTCTGAGCAGGACCACTGGTTGATTTTCAAAAGCCAAAATGTGTCAGAAAATTAAACTTGATCCAAAAATAACTTTTTATCAACAACAATAATGTGTAATCTACTTTACCAAGAACAAAATGTCAGGCAGAAAAGTGAAATGCAAGGCGACTTAACCAGTGAATTTCTATTTAAATACAACGGAATGAAAACTGTTTTCAACAAAACAGCCACAGATTTGGCCCGCTGAACTATTTCAAATTAGCAATTGACTCAATTAAAGGTCAGAAACATTTATTAATAATAATAATTATTATTATTATTATTATTATTATTATTATTATTATTATTATTAAACTAACAATACTAACAATACACAATACCAATACTAATAAAATACTAATACTACTACTAATAATAAATCTTATTTATAAGCGCCTTTCAAATGTATCCATTTGTTTATCTACTTATTTGTGTATTTGTATTTATTTATTTATTTATTTATTTATTTATTTATTTATTTGTGGTTTTGTTGTTGTGTTTGTGTGTTTGTTTGTTTGTTTGTTTTTGTTTGTTTGTTTGTTTGTTTGTTTGTTTGTTTGTTTGTTTGTTTGTTTGTTTGTTTGTTTGTTTGTGTATTTATTTATTTATGTCTTTTTTATTTATTTGTTTTATGAGTATTGTGGGTTGTGATGTGGACAACTGCAATTTATTTTCAGCAATATTGAGGCCGCCTACCCATAAAATACAGGAATCATTCCTCAGAAGACGGTGAAAGAAGAAACGACGACTGGGATTAAATGGCGGTAGAAGAGCCAGCCGCTTATTACTGAAGGAAAGAAAGCATTTGGGGAGGAAATGGCAATGAGAACAAGATAACACAAGCTGAGGGAAGACAGATGGGTGTGGCAGATGGGAGGAAAGTAAAGGACGAGAGTTAAAAGTCACCCGCAAAAAAAAAAAAAAGTCATGCCCGAACGACACAGGAAGTCCGCCATTTTACTTTGGAGAGGCCATTTTAGGTTCATTTTGACCTTTACCAGAGTCTTTTAAAATGACTTTTAATTACATGCCAAAACTTTAATGATTTACTTGAGTTTGATAATAACACTCTTTCAAATAAATCATGCTAGCAATTTAGGAACCATAACTAGCTTAATTTAGCCTATTCACAGAGCCAGTGATATCTTAGTATTGTGACCGTTATTCCTGTATTTTGTTGAAAATTGCCTTTTTTTGGGAATGGTGCTTGTGCACATCAATGGTTGTGTCTTTTCTCAAAGTACTTGAGAAAAGGATTTGGGAAGTTAGCTAAAAAAATATGCCAACGCCCTCATTCAGAGAAAGTCTTCAATTTGGTAAATTCTTGTTTTTTTTTACCCCTAATTAAGTTTAATGGAAAGTTTCCAACTATATACGTATTGTAAATCGGAAACTAGTTATGTGAAGCAACATTAGCAATTTGATCAATCAACAAATTATCCATTTTTATTTTGTTCGATCTTAACAGCAAAATAGAACATTTGTTGATCAAGTTGGCTCTTATTCGCTTTTACAAGCCAACTATAAGGCACTAGATGCTGCCTATTATTCGTCGGGGTTAAGATATTGTGTCGTCTTACACTAGAATAACCCCGGGCCGTCTTCATGTAGTTTTTTTTATATTTTTCTATATTTGTTCTCATGCTGAGTAAACAGTTTTAATATTTTACGACGCTCATCTTTGATTTTACAGCACTGCAGATGGTGATAAAATGAAGTACGGTCTTGTTTTTGTTTGCTTTATATATATATTTGGATAGATACACACACACAAACACGCACAAAATGTTATTAGTTTGGCCGAAGTTGCGTTTACGGCGTTCTTCTTGGACTCACTGGGCAGCCGCTAGTGACGCTAAGCCTTGTTGTTGTCTTTTCAAATAGCTCTTGTCGCACAGCTGACAAATGGCTCAGATAAGATGACAATTCCCCCGCTGCTTATATAAATAAACTCCAACCTATCAGACGACAGAGCAGGAGGTTGGGGAGGCGGGAGGCCAAAAGCAGGGAGCTTTTTTTATTGTCTTCATTAGCTGGACATCGGATTTTTTTTCGACCCTTCTGTAACGTTTCATGTCACACAGAGTTAATGTATTAGTTTGCCCTTTTCATGGATAGCAGGCCGGCGTGCTACGGACCACTGGTGGCCTCCCCAGCGCTTCCCACCGTACCTAAAAGGTCACGCCGTCCAGTGAGAGCACCCCCTAAGAGACGCGCCACATTCGTTCGAGTCATATCTCTCTCTGGGTCTCGCTTGTGAAGATCCGCTAACACGCAGAGTCAATGTGACATCTCGTCCAGCGGATAAAATGGTCGAATATCAGTCAGGGAGTCTTTTTATGGTAGCCCTCGCACGTTTGCAGTGGTATGTGAACTTCACGTCCGCTCTGCTTTGCTGTATTGAGTAATTTCCTAAAACAGCGTTGAACATGTACAATAGTGCTAACTTGGAAAAGTTGTTGACTCCAGTTGAGTTTTCCAGCCCATACAAGGTCTCATCACGTCTCTAAAAGGAGCACCATGCTAGCAGCTGGCGTCATGAAAGCATCCCGAACACCTGATAGCTCCTGATTGCGCCATCTTATCAAAAAACGCTCTCCAGATTGGACGCATAACTTGGCTAGGACAATGCCATGTTTGGCTAGCGCGCCCTTCCGCCGATGCGGCGCTTTGCTGGTGTGAATCAGTGAGCCATTGTGCTAAGAGCATGTGAGAGTCATACCTCATAGCTTGTTAAACTTTGCCTCTCAACAGTTATTGGCCAGGTTTTACTGCTCTTCTGGAAGCAGACGGTTTCGATAGTGGGTGGTACCATCCTGGGAAGACTGCTTGGGTGGGGAAAGTCCAGATTTATCATCAATAGAAATGACACTAACCATAAAACACAATCCCTATCTGACTAAAACCAACCCTAAACCTAGCATAACCTCTCAGGATGCACTCATCCTCGCATGAGTATCCTGCCAATAATAATTTGACAGCCAGACAAACAGCCTTGCTTCCAGGTAAGCGCTACAGTACGTAAGGCTCAGCACACGCATAATAATTCATCAGGTCTTGAAAGGTTGTTGATCTGTTCCAATCCCTACGCAGATTTGTTTTTTTTAAATCACACATTTAACAGCTTTGGTGCCACTGTGTGTGGTATGCTCAGATGATGTCAACAGAGAGCACCAAAACAAGTTGTTCTCAGACAGACATCTCAAGCATGGATTCTGAAAAATGAACTTCTGAATATGTGCCGATATTATATGATTATTTCCAAATAAAAGACTTGAGCCTTGCATATTTTGAATATCTCAAACCTAGCTTTGGAAAATAGATCTTGAGGTCAAGGGAGCCCATTTTGAAACAACCAAACACCAATGAGACATATTTGGCTTTATTTAGCTTCCTTGTTTGTCACTCAGAGCGCTTCTTTAATTGGCTGCCTTCAATGTCATGTAACAATTCATGAAATCGTTGACCCAGGGAGACATCAACTTTCCCTCCCACAGGAAACAGCAAGATGATCAGAATCATATCATTGATATCGCGATTATGATGCGGTATCACACAGTATTATGAATTGTGAATAATTGACTCCAGGTGGTGGGAGGTATTCATGAAAATATCGAAAATATGTCAAAACCAAGGCTGCATCATATCAGGATAACATGAAATTAACAATCAGAATTGTCACGGTTTTGTGAAATGCATTGAAATTATATTACATCGCACGTTGATTATGAAACTACCGTATCATATTTCCCTCTGAATGTATTGTAACCAGGTGTCATTATGCAAGGCAAAACATCTTAATTTATGGAGTGTATTTCAAATACAAAGTAAAAACAAGGACCTAAAGACATTTTTTAATTACATATGATCACTAGAAGTACGAAAAGGACATTCAGTGAAAGAACATGTTTATTTCTAAGTAATTCGACTCTCTCAACTCGAGCCATCTTCAGGCACTAGGCTGGGGACACCCTGAATTGCTTGCCAGTCAATCGCAGGGTACACAGAGACAAACAACCATCCGCGGTCACACTCACAGACAATTCAACTTTTAAAAACCAAAATCAACATATCTCCAAATGATGATCAACTCTTCAATGATATACATTAATATACTCAAGAAAACGATGTACACTTGTGTCATGCAGCTTCATACATTTGTTAGAAATAATATTGTTAAGTGTTAAAATATGTTGTGCACATGACATTACAATACAGTGAAACCTCGGTTTACAAACCTCTTGGCTTACGAACTTTTCGGTTTACGAACGTTACATTTATGAACATTTTACCTTGGCATACGAACTATTTTTCGGGATACACACGGTAATGAGTAATGTGTCGTTCGCGAACGAGCCCGTTCTCCTAACAAGATAACGTTGGCCACTGTTTTGTCATCTATTCCCTGCCCCCAGTCTTCAGTTAAAGCCACGTGATTAGTCAAGAACACAGCAGCGGGGGATGGTGTTACAGCCAGAGAGAGAGTGAGGCCGTTCTCCAAAAAACAAAATGGCGTCTTCGGTTAAAGCCACGTGATTGGGCAAGAACCCAGCAGTGGGAGGGGGGGTTAAACATTAAAGAGACAGGCATACAGAGAGAGAGTGAGAAAACACACACACGAAAGGGAGATGACAGAGCTTGAAAAAAACAAAAACCAAAAGTGTGAGAGTGTGAGAATAGTGAGAAAACAGTTAAAATATCCCATCAATCAGGCTCCACAAATAACCCGCACAAGTCATCTGTACACTTGATGCAAAAAGCTATCAACCCAGCAAAACAGATCAACATTTATGAAGAACTAGATACAATTATCACAGAGAAAGCACCTACGAGGGATCATTCCTCAAGATGGTGAAAGAAGAAGGTTAGGTTCCTCATCAAGTGTTTAATGCTGAGGAAACCGGACACTCCTTTCCATCAAGCCATTAACGACCATCACAAAGGTCAATAAAATGACTTTATTGTACAGTACAGTTTATTTCTTTAATCATAATACTATAGCACATTTATTATACATAAAATACAGTATATTTTGTGTCGTTTTAAGGCTTAGAAAATTAGAAAGTAGAAAATTATGTTTTATGGGGACCTGGGAACTGATTATTCTCATTTTAATGGTTTCATATGGGAAATTAATTTTTGGGATACACACTTTTCGCCTTACACACTCTGTCTGGGAACCAATTAAGTTCATAAGCCAAGGTCCCACTGTATCGTGATTGTTAAATACTGGGGAAGGTATCACGATACATGATATCTGTGTAACTCGAGAACAACAAAAAAATGGCTGTATTATGTCAACGTAAACTGATCAGTTCCATCGACAGAAATTTGACAGTACTAAATTTGTTTTCATTGATGAAAAGGTGTCAGTTTACCTATGCTATGGTACTACTTATTTGTAAAATAAGCTGGAGTATGATATCAACATCACTTGTAACAGTGGCCAAGGTAATTACAAATGTTATGAAATGTAATTTATCTTTGGAAAAAAGAACGTGTTCACGATCTTGTGATTGTTTACCAGTGAATGGGCTGTCATGATACATGATATCGGTATCGATCACCACAGGTCAATATTTGCTTACGAGATGAAGTAATTGCCAACTTCAGTGCCGGCTCGTCATTCCAAGTGCATTTAGGGACTTAAAAGACGTTGCGGGTTACTCTTCGTAGCCTTTTGGCACAATGTCGTGTTGTGGTTGTGACAAATCAAACTCGACTAAACGTGTCGTGAAGTTTTGGGGAAAGCTAAAAAGGGCGACCAGGTGCGCACGCCCACCTACCTCTTCTTCGTGGCTGCTGAATTCACTCGGCTCGTTTTCCTTCTCGGCTTTGTTCATCCTGAACGTTCACAAAAGGAGTCCCTAAAGTTACCAGGTTGGAGGATATTATTCCTTTCGATGATAAAATACGCTTCTCCTGTTCCGAAGTCGCCCCTTCCACCTCCGTTGGTCCGAAACAGAAGACGGCGACTGCGGAGCAGAGTGTGAGTACGGTAGGCGAACTTGTCTCCTCATCTGAGAGCCGGTGAGGAGGGGAGGGGGCCCGGGAAGAGGGAGGGGACATCATCCCGGAGGGTGGGCGCCTGGGCGGTTGTGGAGATCGACCAGGAAGAGTTTATTAGGCTTTGGATGGGACCTGATACCATAAAATATTTTTAAAAGGATACCAAATTAATCATACACATAAACATAGTTGAACATAAATTAAATATTTGAATACGTTATTTAAATGTATTTTATTATTTTAATCGTGTGTTTAATTTGAATATTCATCAATGATTCATGTGAATGAAGCATGATTATAAAACCACTTATGTCTTTTAGTGAGTCATTTTAATTATTAGATTTTTTGGGTGTGAAAAATTGTTCAGAAAGATACATATTTGGGGATATTTTAATTACATTTTTAGATTCAAATAAATTGATATTTATCTCATATCGAATCAGTGTCTCCATCTTATATAAAATAACAACATGACAAAAGATGCATACCTTTCAGGGTGACCGGTACTCTCTGCAGTTGAGTAAAGGAAAGCAATGCGATTGCAAAAAATAAATAAAGGTTCCTCGAAGCACGTTTTATGACATCACATTGAAATGCACGAGTCAGCCGCAGCAAAATCAGACAGGAAAAGATCAGGCAAGTTCGAAATGACAACACTGGGAGATGACGGGCTGCACAAAACCACTTGGGATCGTTTGATTTTAAATCGCCTGCAGCCGAAACAAAAGAAACGAGATGTTTTAGAGGCATACCTATTTAATTGTTGGGGGTGGGGGGGGGTAGGCTAGTGGGGTCGCTTGGCGCCTTCGAACGCTCCATCAGTCAGTTGAAAAGAAGGGTTGTGAGCAGCTGCATCTGAACATGAAACATACAGGCCCTTGGTGATGTCGACTGTAATACAAAACACTATCCAATTCAAAATATATTGTGCGCAAAAGCTGGATTTTTTTATATTAACCTCACAAATGAACATCATTTAACGCAAACTAATCTATTTTACGGGGTTAAAAGTAACAACAAACATTTAAATCGGTGATTCCTTCACATACCGCTAGAGGGAGTCAACGTTCACAATTTTAAAAACAATTCAGACGCTCTCTCATCACACCCAAATGATTTTTTTTCTTTTAATTGCAAAGGGAGGAACTCTACATAAAGGAACACTCTCGGGTCACTCAGGCCAGAGGCAGGAAAGTGGGGGGCTCCCTCCGCCCCCAAATGGGGATTTGGGGTATCATTTGTTGTACATTCAGATGTTCAGGCTGGACCATGTCAAGGCTTGTCTTGCCACCACCTCTGTCTGTCTGCATCTGAGTGTCGGGTGGGTGAACAGACCCCGCTCCCCCCTCACGTCCTTCAGCATCAGACCACACTGCTCAGCCCTGAGAACTGTCAAACACAGCTGGGACGTCTCCTGCTTCCCACTCTCCCAACCTCCCCAAGCTCTACAGCAGGAGCCTTTGATACAGTGAAGAAAGGGGGTGGGGGGGCAACGAGGGGCATTTCCATTTTTACCCAAGACCCTCCTCCTTCCTACTCCCAAACTGCTTCTCATCAGCATAAAAGCATCTCCTTTCGTCTCTCCTTCATCGTGGTTGCTTCACATGCACGAAAATTGATGCAGACAAGACAGGGGAGGGGCAAGGCCCCTTTTCTTAAATGCAAGCCCAGCAGAAAAACAAACACATCCAAAAATAAAGAAATCATTTTCTCAGGACCAAAGCCAGCGAATTGATTGGAACATGGTAAATTTTGTCTCGAATCGGTATCAAATACGATATGCCTGAATCAAGTATTGATATTGTGACGGTATTGTTATCAGTTGCGTTCTTTGCTATTCTTATTTTGGAACCACTGCCCAAAAAATGCAACAATTTTTAATAGCTATATATCATACCATCAGGATTTACAGTACGGTTTGGAATTTAATTATTGTGTCAGTCTATCAAATTGCCAACATTTTCAAAATCGTTTTAGGCTATCTTACTACAGCACAGGCATGTATTTAAAAATGCAAATAAAGTCAAACTGTGAGAAGAAAAAAGACAATTAATGAAGCTTAAGTACAAATATATAAAATTGTCATTTTTACATTATCATATGGGACTAATGAGTAACTCTTTTTTTTTAAATAAGTGATAAAAAGTATGCATACTTTAGTTATTTTTCAGTTATTATTTCAACATTGCGGCATTGAAGGCTGGCATGTTTCACAATAGAGGAAGCCTAAAAATAGCTTCTTCTAAATGTAGCCAAGCATTATTTCAACTTCCTCTCCCATGACTCCCGATCATCAGCAGCCGTTTTGTCGGCATAATCAGGCCCCCCCTGACCCGCCCGCAGATTAAAAGGCGGCCCCTTTAAATTGTCCCGAACTGTGAGTGTAAGTGTGGGTGGTTGTTCCCTGCGATTGGCTGGCAAGCGGTTCAGGGTGTCCCCAACCATCTTTGATAAGTTCCAAGCGGGCGAGATCAAAAAGAAAAAAAGGATGGATGTATTCATTATTCCTATTGTTATATGTGATTTGTATTTCATGTACAGAACTTTGTATGCACCAATGGTTGTTTTACAATGGTTTATAAAATGTAGGATTTTTTTCCCACTTATCTCAGAGATGCCATTTCGCAATCAACTGCCAATGTTGTTCATTTTTCTGTCTCACCTCTAATATAAATACACACTATTTAGCCAAATAAAGGTGCCAGCTAATTGCACTTGGAGATGCCTTGACCCAATTCAGTGTCAGGTGCCGTCTAAGAAAAATGATGCACAAAGGTGGAAGAAAATGCAGGAACTCACTTGCAAGAACGTAGCTTATTTCAACATTGTCGGTAAGCACCAAGCCGCCAGCGGAGACCTGTGTCAAACATCGTCAAAAATGGAATTTATCTTTTCTTTTTTTAGGCGGGTAAGCTAATGGGCAATTTGATGAAAACAGAACGAAATGGACAATTGTACAAATTGAGATTCATGGATCAAATCTCAAAATGGGGCGTCAATCACACTGCAGTTTCACATGAGGAACATTTTTCAGAAGTCATTCGAAAAGGCAAAAGGTATTTTGGGAAAAAGTCGGATTTACGAAAATGCTGTGAAACTATTACACCAAGTCAAAACCTATTGACAATATATATTTTTCTTTCAATAATGTAAATTCATTGTAAATGTCTCCACTGCGAGATCGATAAAGGCTAATTCAATCCAATCTGTCGTATCCAGTCATAAATACGAAGGGAAAGCATTTGGGGTAACCACCCTCGATGCCGATGTGGTCATAGGATCCCTTGGGGAGTCTTTTCTCTGGGTCCGTTTGAGTAACAAAACATCTCGTCATATCCAGTTCCTTTGGAAGGAAAGAAAATGTTTTCTATTGATATGATTTGCGAATTTCTTTGAGAAAACACATTTTAACACAAGTTATATTTAGTTTGTCCCACTACCACCAAGATGAAGTATGAAGGAATTCACTGCAATTCCGGAATTTATTCGGGAATTGAAAAGCATGACGTGGAGCGCCATTCCCGAATGTTTTCGGGTTTTGGTTTTATTTGCGGGGGAGGGAGGTGCCGATAAAGCGCTGGTCAGACCTCTGGTAATGTTTTTCCCTTAGCATTTGCCTTTTGTACAGCCGCCCCCATTTCAAGCTCAAATAACTCCAGACCCTTCTAACTTCTGAATTAACTCTTTTTTTCTGATGAAAGGAGAGTCTAAGGTTTCTTACACTGATATGGATGTTGATGCAGTCCTAAAACTCAATATTCTCTGGGTCCTGAAATTTGAGTGAAAATGACAAAAGCCCTGGCACTGGAGTGGACACATATTTGCACATCGTTTTGCAGTAGATGAGTTAAAAGAAATTACAAAGGTTGTGAAAATCACAAGAACATGCGTGCATGTGTTTGGCATCATTTGTTTGCAGCTACTTACGGCGTTCTCATGTTCTTTGTCCATTTTCTCCTGTGGACTTACCTGTGAACTGTGATTCTGTCTTGCATAATTGATAAACAGTGAAAGGTATACGCGAAGCTTGATTTTCAGACAGTGAATGTGCATTTTCACACATTAGAAAAATTAACACAGAGTATCGGAAATCAATGGTAGTCAACACACTCACAAAGTACCTTCAGGTCAAACTGAATTGCGAGCAAAAGGGGCAAGAAGTGGAACCATCAAAAGAGATGATTGAAATGGCCAAAAGCGCTACGTATAATTACAACAAAAGTCATTCTGAAATTTTAGAATTCATTATGCAACTGAAGACATTGTTTGTTCTTTGCTTGAACCAGGCTATATACCAATAAATTCATATTTTTGAAAGTTATTTTTGTTTCATTTTCCGTATGCTATACAAAACGTAAGATTAGTCACCATTTTGTAAGGGCAGACGCCATTATTTTTAAGATTGCCAACCGCCTCTGGTTGACAGGTATGTGCACCATGTAAAGCTGAGATGGGGGTTGGTGCTTTTTTTAACATGACTTCCTATTATTTATGCAGTTACTCCAATAAAAAAATTGCCACTTCAGCAAAAATAAAGTCAGAACGTTATTTCAGTCAAGTCATCCCATGAGTCCAATTCAGGTGTCAGGTTTTACGAAACTTAAAGGGCAACCGACGTCACTTTTTTGTTTTTTAACTGACATCAGAAAAACGTTTTATAGCATCTAAAATACCCAAAACACGCACTATGATATTTTTAGTCAAATGCAAAACACCAATAAAAATGACGCTACAATGCGTCTTTTTTACGGTCAGGAGGCGGTCCTTTTCTGACGTCACGTGAGGACTCATCACCAACTCAAAAACAAGACTTCCTGAATGTTCAGCGCGAGTCTTAAAACGTAAAATATAGCTATATGCGGTGGAATCTTATTAAAATACGCCCAGAAGTCATTTGAAGCCATTTTACAGATTATGGACACAACTTGTCCGGAGATGTCGGTTGTCCTTACCACAAGACTAAATAAAGATAAACAAATAAATACATTAATAAATAAATAGTGTGTCTGTTTTTTATAATATTAGTCATAATATGTTGAGAATAAAATGTTAAATAAAAAATATTGTAAAAACCGCAGCATGATTCCAATAGTCATAAATGGTAAGTACTCTGAACAAATCGTTTCCAACAGTTTTCTTATTCTTACAGTAAAATTCCATCAAAATAGTTCTCCAATATTGTAAGCATTTTCACGGCCATTAAGATATCAACTCGGCTAGATTAAAGCTGCGATATTATTACAAAAATCAGATGGATTTAAATCAAACAAGCATTACGTGACACCTTCCTACTTGCATTATTTCGTTTTGCTGTGTTACGAAGAGCAAAATTACAACACTTAACAAAAAAGAAGAAACAGTATTAACAGTTCATTTTCTCATGTCATGTAGTGAAGTTTCATTTTCGTCAGGCAGGAGGGAAAAGGTGGCGAGCCACACCCACTTTGGGGAATATGGCATTGTCCGCAGCAACATGCACCGTTTGACAATGAACAGTATCGGAATATCTCACAGTGGGGTTTTTTTTAAGGGGCGGCATTGATAGAAGTACAGTGTTCCAGAAGTTCCAGTTTTTCCAGTTACCATTTATCAATCAACCCAAACATGTTTCTTTTATGAATCATTCAGTCCAATAAAATATGTATATTATTCTGGATTTTTTTGTAACTCAAAAAACATGATTTTATTCACAATGTGGTTCCTTGGGTGACATGTAATTTATTAATTCATTTTGTTTTATTGTATTTTGTCTACGCATGCGCAGTGTAAGGGTGCAGGACTCAGGAAAAGTGATTTGTTGTACGGTTTATGGTAATTATAAATGTTTCCCAATCACAAAAAATACTGTACAAATCGATTTTATTAAATGTACAAATCAGGGAAATAATATTTTTGTCAATATACGCAAAAACGTACAAAAATACAATCTTGCATTTTGTATGTTTATCGAAAAAAATAGAAATCTTTCGTTTAGGTCCACGTCCATCTTTTAGAAAATTCATAGCTTCCTGACAATGTATTAAAATCAGCTTTTATATGGGAAATATAACAATAGCTTCAAAGTTGTAAAGCATACGCAGTATACTGTATATATTCACATTATTAAGTCACATTTTTAAACCAGTGCATGCGACTGTGACATGACAACATTCATTATCATGCAGTTCACACACCTTACGAAGCAATTGATCAAAAATATGTACGAGTGTATCAGTAACAAAGATGTAGTAACTCAATTTTAAACTGGAGGCCAATTTCGATGCCATGTTCCCTTTCAAACGCTTTATTTTTTTGGTCCTTTGGTGGGTTCAGTGTGCAAAGTGTCTGCTTATTCTATTGTCCTTCCGTGACGCACGGAATAAGCAATGAGTCTGTGGTAGACAAAGCTGAGGAGGACAATGGCCGCCACCACCATGATGCAGATGATAGTGAAGGCCCAACGAGGACCGAGTAGGGTGTACACGTGGGAAACAAACACGGGGCCCAGAGTCCGGGCACCACTTCCAGATGCTGTCAGCCAGCCCATGTACACTCCCTGGAAATTGAACAAATTCAAAACATCAAAATGGCATCATAGACAAGAGAAACAAAAAGTACAGTACGAGTTTAGCTAAGCTAACTCTCTTCACAATACAATACATATTGATTTATATAGCGCTTTAACAAAAGCTGAAGCTCTGTTAGCTCTTTTACCTGAGGTTTTGGTCCAAGGATTTTGGAATACAGGGTGTAGGACATGACATTGCAAGCCGGATAGCCGACTCCGATGAGGAAATCTGAGGTGATGTACTGAGCCAAGTAGATGGCGGGTGTGTACTGACACCAAGTCTGATCATATGGGCAACCCGTAGACTCAAACGAACTGTTGGATGATATCTGACTGATCAATGAGTTGTTTTGAAGATCTATGGAGGGTGGAAAAACAAGGTTTCATTCAGACCTGAATCCCTGTTAGTACAGTAAAGTCTCGTTATATCGATATTCAAGGGAGTCCGAAAAAATATCGCTATAACCGGGACTATCGATATATCCGACCCTTTTTGCATGTAATTTTCTCCGTGCATGCATAGAAATAGTATCGATATAACCGGGAATATCGATATATCCGATATCGATATAACGAGACTTTACTGTATATTTTATTTTATTTCTTTTTTACCTGCCCATTGGATTTTAGGGTAATGGTTTCCCCATGGTAGCAGAATGAAGAAGCCGCAGAATATGATGGCCAGACCTGCGAGCAACACCGGCCGATCCCCGACTCTAAAATGAAATGTCCGCTTAATAACTACGCTTAAAGGACAACCGACGTCTCCCTACTCTCAGGTTGGGGGGGCTTAATAACTACGCTTAAAGGACAACCGACGTCTCCGGACAAGTTGTGTCCATAATTTGTAAAATGGCTTCAAATGACTTCTACTGGCCGTATTTTAATAAGATTCCACCACATATAGCTATATTTTACGTTTTAAGACTCGCGCTGAACATTCAGGAAATCTTGTTTTTGAGTTGGTGACGAGTCCTCACGTGACGTGAGAAAAGGACCGCCTCCTGACCGTAAAAAAGACGCATTGTAGCGTCTTTCCATCACGTCAATGTATTTTGCTGTACTGTTTTTTTTAAACCCTTGTGTTACATCCAAAAGCCGCCAGCGGAGGGAGTCCAAGCTCCATGGAAGGAATGCACAGTGGTACCTCGGTTCTCGAACGCCTCACAGTTCGAACAAAATATTTGCGATATTCTTGCTTCGAACGCCAATACGACGCGTGAGTGCGTTCGCGAGGGTGGGTGCGGAGCGGCGTATGGGTGTATCGCTCTCTCCGTGACCAACTGTTGTCGCTTGCGGACGTGCTGCGTTTTGCTCAAGCGTTTAATATAGGTGTACACAGAGTTTTAGCCCCTAATCATGCCTCCAAAGAAAGTAAATGCTGCTAAAAGTGACAAACGAAAAGTAGTGCGTACAACTATTGCATTTAAGAAAGAAATAATCGCAAAATATGAAGGAGGTGTCTGATCGGGCTAGGGAATACAGCAAGGCGAAATCTACTATCAGTACGCAAGTGACAGGAGCAAAGAGATGGTTTCGGTGTTCGAAAAAAAAAAAAAATCGCTTTTCGAACAGGGTCCTGGAACAAATTATGGTCGAGAACCGAGGTATCACTGTATCAGCCTGTGGAAACGGGCTGATTCATTCCTCACAGCTCGGTGGCCATTTTCTTGCCTCTTTTTGGGTGAGAGATTCCCCCTGCCCATTTGTCTCAAAATGACACGGAATAAATTATTTAATCGATTGCAAACATGTATGCTTTCCTCTTCAGAACTATTTGAATCATATTCATAACTGGATGTGTGACAAGAAAGCATATTATCCGAATCTGAAGCCATTGTTTTTATTCTCCAGCAATGCACGATGTCTTGCAGTGACGTCACGAACTGGGGGCGGGACTTTCTGAAAATGCCCAATTCGCAGCTCAATATTTTGCAGATTTTGGACACTTTAAGTCATTTTTATTGGTGTTTTGCATTTGACTAAAAATATCATACTGCGTGTTTTGGGTATTTTAGATGCTATAAAACGTTTTTCTGATGTCAGTTAAAAAACAAAAAAGTGACGTCGGTTGCCCTTTTAAGTTAGTCATTTTACCGTATTTTCCGGTGTATAAGGCGCACCCTCAATGAATGGTATATATTCAAACTTTATACATGTGCACTGGACTATAAGGCGCACCTTCAAAGAATGAAAAAAGTTGTCCATATATAATATATAAATACAGTACAGTATATAAAGGTTTATAAAGCAGACCACATTATAATGCGCTACAGTAGAGGTTGGGGTTACACACGACTTCTTCTACAGGGGGAAATGGAGTTGGTGGCTGCTGACAGTTGTTGGGAGGCCTGTTGTGGCTCTATATTACTTCACATATAAGGCACACCTGCGTATAAGGCGCAGAGTCATCTTTAGACGAAAATCAAGGCTTTTGAGTGGGCCTTATACGCCGGAATATACGGTACTTTTAAATAGCAAACCTTAACCAGAATTCCATGTCTCATTGTAAACAGGTATAATCCTGGTGTGTTTTACTGTATTTGTTGTGGGAAGTGAAAGCCAGTTGCCATGAAGACCATCATTATGTTTCTATTCCTTTTGAAGACGAACAAGAACTTTTCGTAATAAGGATTTACTGCTGCGGTGCTTCTTCTGCATCATTTTAAAACTATTTTGTTATTTAAAAAAATATATTCATTCAGTGTAAGAAGTGTTTCTGAGAATGGAAACCGTGTGTGCATTATATTTGTCTTCTTTTCCTTTCAGCTTTTCCCTTCAAGGGGTCGCCACAGCATATCAGTGTCCTCCATCTTTAGAGGTCTGATCCGCATGTTTGTTTTGGCCAAGCTTTTACGTCGGATGTGCATTATATTTGTCGATCACTCCAAAATAAAAACAAGTGCAGGTCACTGCATCCAAGATTTGGCAATAATTCTTTTTCCATACAGACTGCAGACTCATTTAGTACCGACATATTTAATCGCTAGTTGGTGGATTTTGTCTACAACGGGTCAATAAATGAGAGATCGCTGTACTTGCGTTACCTTTGAGCGGCCACTTTCACCGCCAGAAAAACCAAGATGGATTCAAAGCCGATGCAGCAGATGATTATGCCATTATAGAGAACAGCCTCTCTCCTCGTCCACGCAAACATATCCATGGATAAAGGTGTGGCAATCCTGTTTTGTGGGGAGAGGGGAGGATTGATTACAAGGCTCGGCACTGCATGACAGCAATCTTCTCACATACGTTTCGAAAACTGCAAAAATGAACATGACAATGAAGAAGAGGACGTTGGAGGTAATGGCCGCCACTTGGTCGATGGTTTCCTCCGGGTCCTCGATTACGTCCTCCTCATCTGAAAGAGTCCGGACGACAACATATCAGGTTAGTGTTCCAATGTGAGACACTCATAAAGTAACCGTCTTGCCTTCCAAGAGGTAGTTGATGGCTTGAATGCGTCTTCCGTTGTCATCGACACGATGCTCCCTGTGAAACGGGCATCCATTAGCTACGAAAGCAAAGGCACCCTTGTCATTGTCTAATCATCGATTCTTTCAAAAGATTTCACCTGAGGACCAAGACGACCAACAAGATGTTGATGACGCCAAAGACAGCGGCTAGTAAAGCCGGAGCAGTGTACATATTGAGCTTCAGATCGATGACTTCCACCGTGTAACCCACTTCTCCGAGGAATGACAAGCAAGCCTGCAGAGCTGAGAGACATACACTCGTATTACAAAAAAATACGTATTTAATTACATACATATTGTACATTGGGCTAGGTTTTTTGAAACAATTCTTTGGCAACAAACAAGAATCAAGACCATGTGGCAATATCGCTAGCTTTCAAGACGATGACCCAACTTTTAGGTGTCTCGTCGAGACTCAGTGGAGGTTAAAAATAAAACAAAATCCACAATCACCTGGTCCAAGGATGAAACCCAAAGCTTGACATGCACTCATGTTCGCCATGGCGTTCGTCCTCTCCTTCAGCGATGTGGCTCCAGCAACGTATGATCTCACCACAGCAACATTACCTGTCGAGACACAATTAGTGTTAAACTGAGTACAGAATACACTTCTTAAGCTCCTTGAATAGGTCTCATCTAGCATGATACATCTGAACCTAACTCCCAGACATAAAACGCCCTACCTTAACCTTGAGTGCCATCTAGGGGCACATAGCATTTTTTTAAAACAGTACTGGATTGTGCATAATTTGCCAAATATTTTCTGGGGACATTCAAATATCTTTAAATAGGTTTTAACAAGTTTCAATGTGCTTATACCATATGTCTACGATCAATGCACACCAAGTCCAGCAGACATTTAAACAGCTTCTTCCCCTAAGCAATTAACTCTCTGAACAGTAACCCAAATAGAACTGTATGGTGCCTTCATTTTTCTCCATTCTTTGATTATACTCGTGCAGCGTGTTCTACCGGAGACAAATTCCTTGTGTGTTCTACATACGTAATTGGCAATAAAGATGATTCTGATTCGATTCTGATTCTAAATGTGACAGCGATTTCAACAAATGTTTTATGTATCACATATTTTTGCCTATTTAAACAATAACCACCCAAAATAAATGGATGTTTCTTGTACATATTACATAATCAATTAGCAATGATTACAACCTGCTCCGAAGCCTACAAAGACTCGTGAAATCAGTATGTGGTACTTGTCCCCGGTCGACGGCAGGGAAGCGTAGGCGTAGTAGATGTTGGCCGACAAGTTGATGAAAATCGAGCACACCAGCGGCTCTCTGCGTCGGCGGTAATTCGACCACAGGCCAAAAAGGGGCGACGCCACCATTTGGCCAAGACTGTAGGCTGCGACCACCCAGCCCAGGAAAGTGGCGTCAGCGCTGTCATCAGACTTTTCTAAGTACGGCCACAATGATGTTATTACGATGGTGAAACCTATAAGGATTGACAAAGAGCAATGGTTGAGAGTAAGCAAAAAAATAGCATTATACTGTCTATGCATTATATCTATTGTATAATACGTTTCATTCATAAGCGCTTTTCAAAATTCTCAATGACGCTTTCCAGCCATAAATAAACACATTTACACCCCCCTACACACGCGCGCGCGCTCACACGCACACATCATTAATATACATAATAAACGTTATTTCGCAGCAGGGGTGTATCAACAACTCAATTTAAATCCTGTGTCTTCCTTACTTTTTCTGGGGAGCCTTCTGCACAAAATATGAACAAAAATATATAAACTTCTCACCCACGCTGCTGAGAAACATTGTGAAGTACATGACTCTGATCGATCTCCATCGGTTCTGGTAATCGTCATCATGAACGTCATCACTGCGCAGAAGTTTAAATAAAGTTTAATTTAAAAACAAATTACTACGACGTGACATCTTAAAATTACAGTCACCTCCTTGGATCATCCCAGAGTAAAGGGGTGTTTTCGTCCGAATCAACGAACTGAGACATCCTGGCTTTGAATTATATTCATATATATTTGAGAAAATAAAAATCACGCTCTCGCACAATCGCAAAGCTACGGGAAGCTAACTAACTAGCAAGGAAGCTGGTTAGTTAGCCACTGCGGCTAACTTTCAACCTGTCAGTAAGTTTGTTCCATTGACAAATCCCTCGGATCGTGTTAAATCGAGATAAGTAGCAACGTCTTTGGCCTCAGTGCGTGACCAAACGCCAGAACAGCTGGACTCTGTCACCCGAAGCAACTCTTTGACGACTGCAAGCTAATGCTGCTAAAACGGATCCGTCCGCCGAATCTTCAAAATAAGAAGCGTGATTCTTCGACGTCAGAGATTTTTGAGGAGTTTGGCGCCTTTGCTTGGAACCTTAAAAAGTTACTAAATCTCGCACGGAAAAATATAAACGTGTGCAATTATATTCACGTATTTCGATGTTCGAAGGCATATGTCAAATTATTTTGAAAGCGAATCTGCTCATCTCCCGGTATTGACCAGTCCACCTTGATGTGGGCACGTGCAATCCATAATGTCATGGTGTTACTTGGCGTGTCAAGGTAATACAATTTTAAAAGGTGTACAATTAAAAAAAAATCAAATGGGAGTAAAAAGAAGAATGGATGCAAATAAGGGAGAAATTTAACCAAGCAAGAATGTAGACCCCCCACCCCTTGCATGATACTAAGTTAAATTAAAAATCGTTCATCTGGCTCACTTTTTTTGTATGGGTCTTAGTCTACATTTTTTGATTATTTGCCAGTTTAAAACGATTAATAGCTATCAGGAGTGTAAATGGGAACATTTTCCCCCCGGTCCCACCTAAATTTACTTGGGATTATTGCCCATTGACAGACACTTTTTAAAAATGTTAGATAAGATGCAATCTCCGACCACATTCGATCAATGTCGACCTAGCTTGACACATGAATAAACACAGTGTAGACTGAGAAAAAACACAAAGGTTATTCATTTAATCACAGCCAAGCACAACAATTCAGACTTTCCTCTCTGAAATATTGTGAAACTGTACCCAAAAACTCACATCAAAATCCAGTTTAAGAAAACAGTCATTGACTTTAATACAGATAATATGTACAACAAAGTATGTACATAGAAGACCAAACAAACTTTAAGATCGCGACGGTAGAATAATTACAATTTGTGTTGGATGGATATCAGTAGCCTCTGTAGAGGTATGCCGCCATCCCCATTATGTCTTACTTGTGTCAGTTACTTTTCTTTTTATAATAATAATAATAGGAACAATAACAATACATAAACACACACACACACTATACATAAAATGATATCAGTTGAGAAGACGCGTCAACGCGTGGGCCTTGAAAGCAGTGACTCCCAACCAGTAAGCTGCAGAGAAATGTTCTAATGGATAATTTGAATTGATCAGCAATATGAACATTGCCAAAATCCAAGTTTCACAAATAATTTCACATTTTAATGATTGAATTGCAAAAGTACATTTTTCTTGTATTATTACAGAAAGGTGTCTCAGGAAAAAAATACAATATCAAAGAACATACTTCTTGAGGGGAAAACCAGGCCTTTTGTTACAAGTTTTATATTTTGCCACAATTTCACATACGTAGGTATGTACTTTTTAGTTTCAATGATACAACATTTTGCAGTTTTCCAGACCCTCAGGCTTAGCCTGGCAGACCACGAGGTCTCACTAAGGGGTCCTTCTTTGAAACCCACTGCTAATAAAGACCAGAATGACGAGCTTAACACATTCATGTTTGTTGGTCATCCAACGTGATGCTACAAAAATGTGCAGTTTGTCCACGTCGCGCAATTGTCTTTCCACACTTCAATGTAAAACGCCACTTCTTTTTCCTTTGGCTTTTTTTGGCGTTTGCGTGTGATCAAAGGTGATGGTAAATGAAGAAAAGGGCGATGATGAACAAAATCCCACGCTCACCCTCATAGCAAGTCCTTCCATATTCCAAGTATGATGTGTATGTGCGTGGGCATTTATTTTACATAAATAAGAGGTTTTGTTGGTGAATCCTACCTCACCCCGCCGCCTTTTTCCCAGATCAACAGACGGCAGCGGCGGTGGCAGCGGCAGCAGCGGCCGCCAAGGCGGCGCTTTCCCGCCGACCCTGCTTCTTCAGCAGCTGGATGCGGTTGTGCACATAGAACTTGATAGCGCGCCAGTCGCGCTGATTGCTGACGAGCATCGGGCAGAGCTCTAGACAGCGCTCGCAGTCGGCTTTGGCGGGTACGCGCAGATCAGCCAGGTTACGCTTGAGGTGAGTCTCCACGGCAACGCGCTCCGCCTCTGACCAGGGACGTTTCAGCACGCCGCGCTTCCCTGTGGGATGGAAACGCATTTCTTGGATGAATACAAAAAGTTGTTTTAAGAAAATATCCATCCATCCGCGCACATTTGCTTTTTAGCTGACAGAGTTAAAACAGTTCAGGAACATGCAGAGTACATTAACCTGACACATAAAATTACACTGAAATGTATCAAGCAGTGAAAAGAAAAAAAAATGTCAGATTGTGGGGGACAAAAAAAATATTTGCAGGGGGTGGAGGAAATTACTGACAGTGTGACATACACCAAGTCATTAATCCTAAAGAGTAAAAAGTTAAAGGAATAAAAACAATGTGGAAATGAAAAAAAAAAATCCATGAATTGGGACACAGAACTTTATCGGCACCCAAGCATGAAAAAACAAAACCCGAGCAAATTCGGGAATGGCGCTCTATGTTATATTTTCAATTCCCGAATAAATTAGTGAATGGCAGTGAATGAGTTAACACCTCAGGTCATCGTTTTTTTCCCATCCCGTATAAAAAAAAAACATAAAAAAATAAATAATTGTACACAAAAACTAGAATAATTTCAAGAAATAAGAACACCAAACCATGATTTCACAATGCATGATATAATACTCAAACCCGCGCGACACTGACAAGTTACCTGATTTGGGTGGAAGTGACCTCCTCTTGGGGGCGCTAGCGGCTGACGGGCTGACCGCTGAAGGAGTGGACGCTTTCTTCTTCTTGGGTGGTCTGCCCGGCCCTTTCTTCTTGACCACCACCTCCACCTTTGGCGGCACCTCCTCCTTCACATCTTCCGGCTCCGAAGCTTCCGAGAAGGAGTCGACAGAGTTGCTGGACATCACTGCCAGGCACAAAAGATACCTTGTAGTCACCATGTCTGTGTGTATTCTCAATCATTGAGGTTGCAATGCACATTTTCCCTATCCGGCACTTAAAGCAGATGGTGGTGGTTGTTGTTGTTGTCGGTGTCATGTCAACGCAATGGCTGCAAGATTTGTGATAAGATTAAATGTTGAACAGTGTGCGGCTGGCTGGATGCATGGCTTGAGGAGCCTGCGCAGAGAGGAAAGGAGCGCCGATGCGTATGTGGTACTGTCGCGGCTTGGAATTGAAGCGGATTTACGTGGGACAGGAGATGTGAGACAGTCTCTATGTCAATGGATGCGACAGCTTTGTTGCGTTTGCTTTCAACATTTCGCCTGTAGCAGACGTGCACATTCCACCATGACGTCCCTGATCCACTGGTGAAAATGATACTTTGATCCTCTCCTCTTTGATCTAGAACTGCTACATACAACAAAGATGGTGCAGAAAGTGCTTAAGATTGGATGACTGTCTGTGTCTTTTGTAGTGTGTCACATTATTTGCTATTTTTTTATTGTTGTTTTGACTTTAAGATGGCGCCGCGAGAGCATTTACAGCACGTCATGTATTTTGTTTCCCGACTTCTTCCTTTCCTTTCATTACTTTCACCACTTTGCTGCTGTGAAATGTAAATTTCTCCACAAGACTAATCCAATCCAATTGTTTGGTATTCTCGGAAGGTGAAGATGAGGACAAGAGCAATTTCAAACAGCTGATTTGTATGCCGAACCCTAAAAAAAAGGAATTAATTTTTTTTATCTAAAGAAGTTTTTTTATATTAAAGGTAAAATGGAAAAGATGGAACCTTACCATCCAACTCCAGACAGATGTGTTGCAAGCTCATCCCGCGAAAGAGCACACCCTCCTTCTCGCCATAAAGAACAACGCGGCCCACCTGCCCCATCAGCGCGGCGTCCCTGGTGATGGATGAGCAGTTCTGTGTGACGTGGTACTCGGTTTCCAGGAAGTTCTCCAGGCGCTTGGTGGTGCTCCCTTGAGCCTGACCTTCCTCCAGGAGCAGGAGCTGCGTGAGAATGGCCACCTGTCGGCGCACCCGCGTCCCCGTGATAGCGCCGGGGTTCTTCACGCCGCTTGTTCGGGCCAAGTTCCTCAGGAGGTCTGTGCCGCGCAGCGGGGTCGCGGGGGAGTGATAGGGGCGGGAAAAAACATAAGGGCTCTCGGGATCTACACCCACATCGGCGCTGGTTTGAAGGAGCAGATCGAGGCAGGACTCGCAGTTGGGCGGCAGGATGAGCGGCTGGATGCGGCCGCGCTTTCCCATGACACTGGCCCTCGGGAGGTGACAGAGGACCCGACGCTCAAACGGCGATAGGAGGGCCTCGGTGGCACCACCGCCATCGCCGCCCCCGGAGCTCTCCTGAGGAGCTGCGCGTTTGTGGTAGTCCTGGATGGTGAGCTTGGCCACCTCGCACTCGCGGTGGCGGTTGTAGAGAATGAGTAGCGAGAGGCTGGCGTGGCACAGTTGACGCCAGGCCTCAGCCGAGCGCGAGCGGCCCAGAGACAGAAAGGAGGTGTGCTGCTGCTGCCGCAGGTACGTCACTAGCGACGATAGCGAAGACAGTAGTGGAGACATGTGGTGACGACGTGACCTGGGATAGGGACGATACCTGTTAGAATCACTCCTGATTGACGTTTTACCTACCGATCACTCACCAAAGTGATAATTGTAGATTCTGAGCAAAGGTTTTTGTGGGTTTCATCAGCTAGCATGTCAAGTGGTGGCCGTTTGAAGGTTTAAACAGACTATGCTAAATTCTATTTGCTCATCTTATGCATTAGACATTTGATGTCAGCAATTTGCTAAAAGCTTGATCAAATTACCTTCTTTTCTGGAGTATAAGGCGCACTCAACAATAAATGATGTATTTTCAACCTTTTTGCATATATAAGGCGCACCATCAATGAATGAAAAAAGTTTTGCAAAGATAATATATGAATATATAAAAAATCCAAATAGAGGGAACACCACATTTTAAGGTGCTACAGTAGCGGCTGGGGTTACGCACTACTTTAGGGGGAAGTAGAGTTACGACATTTGACTTTAGCAATTTGATAAAAGCTTTTTGTCGATCAAATTATGTAGTTCAGCATCAAGATTTGATGCTTATCAGTCTTTAAAAAAGTGACAGTTGAGAGCAAATCAAAACTATTTAAATTTGTAGTTAACTTGTGAAGAGATGGAATTCCATGCATAATATTTAAAAAAAATTGCAAATGTCATAGCAAACAAGGGTGTCATTTACTTGTTTGAATTTTCATTTGATCTGTTAAAAACGTGCTGCCAAGTCTGGAAGCATCTGGAACATTAAGGATTTCAAAACAGAGATAAAATAAACAACTAAACTAATACAAATATTTGCAAAAGAAGGAGCAGGTGCAGCTAAAGTAAACTAATTAGCTTTTTTGTGTTAAGTAGTTTCTAAATAAAAAAAAGTGTCTGCTGTTACCCTTGTATATAATTTTTACTGACAGTCCTAAATAGCGGTAATGAAATGTACCATATTTTCCAGTGTATAAGGCGCACTCAAAAGCCTTGATTATCTTCAAAAGATGGCCTTATACGCCGGTGCGTCTCATATGTGAATGTTGAGCCACAACAGGTCTCGCAATGACAGTCAGCAGCCACCAACTCATTTTCCCCCTGTAGAAGAAGTAGTGCGTAAACCCAGCCTCTACATAGCGCAGGTATAATGTGGTGTGCTTTATATTTGGAAAAAATTATATACAGTAAAGTCTCGTTATATCGATATTCAAGGGAGTCCGAAAAAATATCGATATAACCGGGACTATTGATATATCCGACCCTGTTTGCATGTAATTTTCTCCGTGCGTGGATAGAAATAGTATCGATATAACCGGGACTATCGATATATCCGATATCGATATAACGAGACTTTACTGTATGTGGAAAATTAATTTTCATTCATTGAAGGTGCGTTTTATACTCCGGTAGGCCTTATATATGGAAAAAGTTTAAAAAGACACCATTCATTGGGGTTGCGCCTTATACTCCAGTGCGCCGTATACACCAGAAAATACGCTAATTTAATAATTACGATTAAAAAAATAATAATGCCAGTCTGGGCCAACCTGAAATAATAACAGACTGACACACCCACCATTGCCGATCGCCTACACTATAATGTAGTTGAACAAACTTCAAATGATTCAGGATCCAACCTGGTAGTTTCTTCGTTATTCTCCTCCGGCGCATCACCGTCTGGATCAGCACACAGATCGAGATCTTCTTCTGGATCGATGTCCGGCTCTGGAGTTGGAGGAGGGGCCAGTTCCTCTTGAACCCGTTCCACTTCCACCTTTTGCTGCTCTTCAAGCTTCTCCCTCTTCATTCTGCGACCTCTCCTAGGAGGAGACGAGGGAGGCGGCGAGGGGCTCTTAACCCTGTGCTTAGGTGCAGCGCGCCTGGTGTTCGGCGGCGAGGACGGGACAGGCGCCGCTTTCTTTTGAGGCGGTGGCGACAGAGAGAGGGAGAAAGAAACGGCACCCGAGCGGGTGTTTGGTGATTCCCTCTCCCTGGCGAAGAGCGAGGGCACCGGACCCGCGGTTGAAGGCTGCGGGACCGCAAAGGAATGACTGTGAGTTGCGGAGGCGGGCGAGGGGTTGCCATTGGAATGTGCTCGGAGATGCGCGAGCTCCATGGCCGAACGGACCTCGGGTTGATTGGCATGATGCTTCTCCAGGTGGCGCGCCAAAGACCGATAGTGGCGGCCGCAGTACAGACAGTGCTGGCGGCGGCTCACCGGGTTGCTGCTGGAGCCGCCAATGTTTATGTTGATGTTATTGTTGATGTTGGTGGTCGGGGGGGCCATGGCGCCGACCGGCTGCGTGTTGGACCTGGATGGGGGGGTTGAGAAAGACGAGCAGGGGCGCCCCGGTCCACGTGTAGAGGTGGGGGCACTCTTTTTCTTGGTGCTGACAACGGCGGGGATCTTGCGCTTCTTGCGGCGGCGAAGCATTCGGCCCCGTATCTCCTCCATTTCCTCCTCCTCCTCTTCCTCCTCCTCTTCATCATCATCCTCTTCTTCCTCCTCCTCATCCTCCTCGCGGTCCGAGTCACTGGGCTCGGAGTGGGTGAGGGGCGAGGATGAGGGGGACAAGGACCAAGAGGGGGTTAGGTAATCCGAAACAGAGAGAGACAGTGGGTGGGGGCCAGCCTCTTCGTCCTTAGTGGGCGCACACACATCAGGCGCAAAATATGAGCATGATCAAAGTTTAGAAACACGCGATGCCTGTTAAAAATTGTGCTGCCATAAATTACACCAAAGGTGTCAAAGTCAATGCCCAGGGGCAGAATCTGGCCCGCGACATCATTTTATTCGGCCTGCGAAAGGAAATTCCATGATGCTTGCCAAAGTCCAAATCAAAATTTAAAATTGTCCCATAGAAACCACAATAGTCATTATTCTTGACTGTAGATTTGAAAATTAGTTATTCATTAACTCATTCACTGCCAGATATGTGAAAAAATGTACCCAGTCCAGTGCCACGGTTTTTATCATTGTCACTTGAATTCCAGGACCCACATAATCTTGAGTTTTAGGACTACGTAAACATTCAATACAGCATTAGAAACCTTAGACACTCTTCTTTCATCAGAAACAACAGTTAACTCTGTTAACTCAGTTTTGAAAGGCGCTTATAAATGAAATTGATTATTATGATTAATTCCTAAATTATATGGGTCTGTATTTATCTGAGCTTGAAATGGGGGTGGCTGTGCAAAATACTATACAATCCAAATGGTTTATATTGTCCTTTAACACCTGAAGCTGGAACAAAGCACTAACATGGAAAAGAAGACTGCCCCATTGCGGAAAAGAAAAAACATTGCCATATGCCCTGGCCAGTGCTTTATCGGCACCCAAGCATGAAAAAACAAAGCCTGAACAAATTCGGGAATGGCGCTCGACGTCATATTTTCAATTCCCGAATGAATTTATAATGGCAGTGAATAAGTTAACATTTCAGGTCATCGTTTTTTCCCATCCCGACGACAAAAAATACACACAAAAAATAAATAATTGTAATTTGTTATGTAAAATGTGGAGGGGATTAAACATTCTAATGGCTTCCCCAAATTGATAACAGCCCCTGACAGGTAACTGCCACTACAATGTGGCCCGCAGGAAAAAATAACTTTGACACCCTTGAATTACACATAAATGATCACATTTATTTAATGTTATGATGGAAGGAGCTACTTCTCACCATGGCATTCTCTCCCCAGTCGGTAAGGCTGTAGTCCACCGTGATCTCCTCCCCTTTGGCGATGTCTCGGATCGCTATGACGACCAGTCGCACCTGAGTGCCACAGTGCACCTCGCGAATGCGGCAATTCGGCGGCGGGTGAAAGAGCACGGGTCCACGGACGCCGCCCGCCCCTTCTTCGCCCAGCTCCGGTACACTGGCCAAACAAAAACAAAACCCCTAAGTAGTTGGTAGACTTCGAATATGAGGGAGGCGGAGTCTGCGTAGTTACCATGGGAACGGGTCCTCCTTACCAGAGCTGAGCTGGATCTGTTAGGTAGTAAGGACTCCCCGGTGGTGGGAGGCCATCCTCGGTGCCCTCTGGATACTGGCCCTCACCTGAATAGACAACATCTGACCTTTAGCACTATTCACAC
Organism: Hippocampus bargibanti; assembly: GCF_051943395.1. Classification (NCBI taxonomy): domain Eukaryota; kingdom Metazoa; phylum Chordata; class Actinopteri; order Syngnathiformes; family Syngnathidae; genus Hippocampus; species Hippocampus bargibanti. The sequence goes on along the minus strand of NC_142735.1, from coordinate 22,660,692 downwards.
AAATAGATTTGGGGAGATTGCGACGACTTCAAATGTAAAGACACTTTTTTAAATGAATTGTGAGAATTGATCGTGACACCCTGGAGTGACTGAATAGATCACGTCTTATTGTGTGTGTGTGTGTGTGTGTGTGTGTGTGTGTGTGTGTGTGTGTGTGTGTGTGTGCGTGCGCATGAGTGTACTAACCAGGACTATAGCTGTGCTCAGACATGCTCTCCTCCTCATCTTCCGTCACGTAGGCCCGGTCACACACCTTCACCGGGGTCCCCTTGCGCTTCCTCCCACAAACACGTCTGGAAAAACCAAAATTATTTTCCTCACTAATGTACACCTAGTTTTCAGGAAAATAAAAGTGACTTTGAATTCTACTGTAAAAAAAAAAATCTTGGGATGTCCACTCACGACTCGTCTGGTCTGGCCACTTGTGGGATCAGTCACTGGTGCACTTTTATTTCTGAAGTAATATTGAGATGACTATTTTTGTGTTTGTGCCTCAAAAAATATTTGGTGCATTTGATTCCGTATGAGTTGATGATGTTGGGTAGAAGAGCTTTTGTTTACCAGGACTCTGCTCATTAAACATGGAGTACATATGGTGCAAAAAGGTTGTAAGCTTGTTGCTGCCTCTCAAGTCCCATTAACATTTTAATCTCAACAGGCTATTTTTTTCCTTTGGTCTATTTTAAAATTGAAATGGGGGGAGTCTTGTATAGCCAATAAGAAAAACAATCTAATCTAATTTTTGTTGATTATAGATTTAATCTTGTGAAACAACATCAAAAAGACTTATCTCTGAACGAGTTTCAGAAAAATAGCAACGTGGGTCAACATGACCTGCGACCTCATAATGGAGTTAAACGATGAAAGAGTTTAATCTGAAACGAACGTTTCCCAACTGTACACGTGCTTTTTTTCACATTTGCATGTTTATTATTATATTTTAATGTTGCGATTATAATTATCATCAAGGGGGTTAGGCCTGGGCCACAAATCGATCAGATCTGAGATCAGCTCGAATCCAGGCTGAGTCCAGCTGATGTTCCCCATTGGGGTCTCCATGCTAACGCCGCGGCTAAACAGTTAGCTTCCCCACCGCGTCAAAACATCACGACTAACCCGGCCGGAGGGGCCACGTTGTAACCGTAGACAGGGAGCGCGCGACATCTGTGAGCGCCGCGTCTCACAAACGGACCAAAAATACCATCCAAAATTCGCTTTTCTCACAAAAATCCCACATGAGTCGGAGAAGGGGGTGGGGAGTCTGGGGCGGGGGGCTAAGAATGCGCGCCTGACTACAGTCGAAATTGAGCCATGCTAACAAAGCCTTGTAAATAGGAGGGAGGTGAAGCGAAAAAGCAGGCCCGAAAGCGGTCACTCACCCGCGCGGCGGTTGCGGTTTGCTTCCGTCGCCGTCGCTGTCGAGTGTCGGTGGCTCCCGGTAGTCGAAAGGCGAGCGTACATTCTCCGCCATTAGGACTGCCAGCCAGTGCTTCCCTCCACTCGGTCGACGCGCTTCCTCCTCCCTGCACTGCTCACTACGCATGCGCACAACATCCCCTAGAGAAGAGGGGCGTGCTCGTCGTGTAGTTCAGATGGAGCACTTTCGCAACGCAGAAACTGATTTAATGTAAATTGTATAAATGTGAAAATAATTCTCTTTGTATCTCATCTCATCTCCCGTACCGCTTATTCCTCATTAGGGTCGCGGGGGTTGCTGGAGCCTATCTCAGCTGTCTTTGGGCACGAGGCCGGGGACACCCTGAATTGGTTGCCAGCCAATCGCAGGGCACACAATGACATACAACAGTCACTCTCACACTCACACCTAGGGACAATTTGGAATGGTCAATCTGCCTGCCATGCTTTGTTTTTGGAGTGTGGGAGGAAACCGGAGGACCCGGAGAAAACCCACGCGGGTCCGGGGAGAACATGCAAACTCCACACAGGGAGGCCGGACCGGGACGCGAACCGGCGACCTCTGCACTGTGAAGCCGGTGTGCTAACCACTCGGGCCTCCCCATTCTCTTTGTATGACAAATATATTAAATATATTATATATTATATTATAATTAAATATATTTTTTTAATCCCATTTTACATTACTGTGTCGTAACAGGACGATGGGAAATATTTTATTGAAACATGCTGTGTTTTTTGTTTAATTTATTTTGTGCAAACAAATAACGAAAAGAACGAAAATGTATTTTTTCATGAAAAATGCATCGTTGAGCTCTAACTCCTCTCTGTCTCTTTCTCTCTCTTTTTATCTCTTAATTTTTGTAGCATTACAACTTTGCCCCCTAAAGTTCAACCTAACTCATTCACTGCCAGACGTGCAAGTGTCCACTCCGGTACCAGGGTTTTTGTCATTGTCACTCGAATTGCAGGACCCGCAGAAGATTGAGTTTTATGACTACATAATCATTCAATGCAATGTAAAATACCATAGACTCTGTTCTTCCATCAGAAAAAGAGTTAATTCCTAAATTATATGGGTCTGGACTTATATGAGCTTGAAATGAGGGTGCTTTAACAACAGCTGAAGCTCTAACAAAGCGCTTACATGGAAAAAAGGGAACTGCTGCCCCCCTTGTGGAAGGGGCCAGCCCTCTATCGGCACCCCCGCAAGAAAAAACTAAAACTCGAACAAATTCGGGAATGACGCTCTCCATCAGGGGTGTCAGGGGCCGCTGGAGGCAGAGTCTGGGTGAGGCTGGGCCGCATCAGGATTTTCACAAGAAAAGCACAGATAAAACATTCTCAAAATGTTCTCAAAATCGTTATTTTTAACACACACAAAAATGAATTAAATAAATAAATGGAAAAATGGATACAAAATAAATTAACCAGTAATAAATAAATAAAATAATTATCATGACAATAAGGCAGATACAGACGACTGAAAAAAAACACAGGAAACTAATTATTTTAATAAAGTTTCAAATGTCTGTATTCACAGTTTTTTAACTTCTAACTTTCTGAACATAAATGGCTTCTCTTGCCTCCTTTTTGCTGCTAGAGACCTGGCAGCGCTTCTTTTCACAGAGCCAAGCCAAATTTGGCTTGAGGGAGGAGGCAGTGGACACTCTGTGTAGGGCTTGAAGATGCTCATCAGTAAGTCTGGGCCTGTACTTGGAATTATTGAAGTTCAAGGTGGAGAAGAGCTTCTCACATAAGTATGTGCTCCCAAAAAGACACATAGTCCGCTTGAACATTCGGGAAAGTTCAGGGAAGCTGGGGGTTAACTCTCTCAAACATTGCCCAAGCTTGTCTGCTTCTCCATTCACATACCTGAACTTGGCTTTGAGTGCAGAGTGGCACTGTAGGTCACAGAGCTCCATTTGGGACACAGGAGGGGCATCTTGCACATCAAAAGAGAATGGGTCGGCAAAAATCTGAAATGTGGCTTTGTGCGTCTTGAAGTCTGCAAATATGTGATTAAATTCCCTCTGTAGCTCCAAAATGGTGGTTTGTTCCCTGGTTTGTTCAGCTCCATGCACAAGTTTCATTCATATCAATCATGCGGGCCGCACTAACATTAATCTTTCATGTCAAGGCGGGCCGCAAAATATTCTTTCGGGGGCCGCAGTTGGCCCGCGGGCCGCGTGTTTGAGACCAATGCTCTACATCATATTTTGAATTGCCGAATAAATTCGGGAAGGGCAGTGAATGAAATAATACTGAAAAAAATGTGCATGTGTTGTTTTACAACAGTTTGTTTTCCCAAAATGTCAACAAGAACAACATCTTGAGATTTTTTAATGCGATTTATTTGTCGTGACCCTCCCCCCCAAAAAAAATAATGGATCCACACTCATTTTAAGTCCCATTTTGGGAAACATTTGGTGGATCCAACAGTGTAGCAGCAGCACATTCAAGTTAAACATCAGGTGCAAATTATACAAACAATAAAGTCCATCCTCTTTGGAATCATTGAGAAGGGAAATAAAATGAAATACAACAGTCACAGTTTGTCAGTCAGTCAGGAATATTTGGGTATTTCTAGCAGTTAGTTTGTGAAAATGTTAAATGTGTTTAAATAAATACAATAAATTACACACAGGATACTTGGAAAGTGGGTCACTGCACACAGACCGCACAGCAAATGGTGGTCAACTGGAGGTCATTTTAGCACTCGCAGAGGAAATACCGCCTGGGCAAAGCCAGGCCTAATTAAAAGAGCATAGCTGTTAGTGAAGCGGCGTTTTGTTCTACAGGATTTGGACAGTGACTGTTGAGTTGGCTCTTTATACACCAGTTCCAATGACGACATTTTGCAAGCCGACAATGTATTCAACAAGAATGAAAGCAAACCAAAAAAGGGGGTTCAATTCTCACCACTCGTGGTCTATTATTGATTTCAGGTAGCGTGACAAGAAGGCTGTGAGATGAATACATTTATGAAATTTGATTAAGAATAAGATCATTATATTAATCAGAGTAGAGCATTTACTATGCAGGATAGAAAGAAAAGTTGTGAAGTTGTGGTGTAGAAAGAAATCACCACTGTCCAAATCCATAATAATGAGGGGATGCCAGTGGTTTGCATGGAGTGAGTTCATTCGCCGCTTTAGACGTCTTGCGTTCCTTCCCGGTGCGTGTGAAGAACGTGTAGAGCCTGTGTGGCATGATCAGCCCAGTGGACCAACTCCAGCAGCACGTGATGCGTCCATATTTTGAGCTGGAAAGCTCCGCCGCCCCCGCCGTCAGTTTCCTAGCCACAAGAGAACCAATGTAACATTCTCCATCTGCTTGTGTTGGTAATACTGTATGATGACAAATAAATAATGTATTAAAATTGTGATGATTCTCTACTCAAAAGGTTCATTATGACTCTGATTATAATGTGGTGGGCGGTCAGTCGACAATGCTGAGAGTCGAACAACTGTATTGGTTCTGATTCGACTGCATGTAATTTGCAATAGTAGACTCCATTCCAAACACACAGGATGTTGAATTCAGTCCACTTTGATGTTGTCAAAACTGAGCATTATTATCCATCACAAAGATTCTATTGTGGGGTGTACAACTGCTGTAAATATGATTCTAAAAAGTGTGAAGTTATAATTGTGCAAGCATGATAGAGAATAGACAGAATAGAAGTTATCATATTTAAAAGTTTCATGCTGTTATATGCTTAGTTGGCTGAACACAAGGCCCACAATGGAAGCACAGATAATCTGGGTAAATCTGAGGTGAACAGACACAGCCTGTTAAACTGTCATCCTTATGTAGGAGATCTGGCCTTGGGCAGAATTTAGGACTTGGTAACTCCTTCACAGGAAGAGCTCATTCGCCAGGTTACAAAGCTATCAGTTCAAGGAAAGACAATCCATTAAAATGTCTAAGTTCTGTTGGTTTATGGATGTTGGTGCTTGGGACGACCAGGGGTGTGGTTTTAAAATCAAGAAGACTCCGTTTTACTAATGTATCACTTGAATTTGTACACTCAATAGATTGCTGGACAGGGGCCGCAGAGGTCAGGCGTCGGTCATGTATGGCTATATCTCCTGCCGGCAGTAAAACACAATCTTGCTGTGTTCGAGCCTTCGTTCACAGTTTCTGAACAAACGTCTCTGACAGAGCATTATTACAGTTGTCACAATTAGGGCTGTTGTATGTTTTTGATGCACGAAACTTCATTTCATGGAGATATAAAAAAAGATATTTCTTTTGGACTAAGATGATGAATTGCTGATGTGTCAAATTGCCACAAAACTCGGCAGAGGCGGACTTGTTCAATGTCAGATTTATCCACGTGGAAAGGATGTACCTCATCACACCGAATGTCTGGGGTGACTTCCAGCACGGAATCGTCCTTCTGCAGGAGATGTTTTGTAGTGTGAAGTAAATTCTCCAGTCGGATTCGGACGGTGTGGCGCAGGGTCTCGTAGTCGCCCTCCAGCTCGCCCCACTCCTCCTCGGCCCGGGCGATGGCACTGTGCAGCAGGCCCAGGCACTGGCGCAGGGCGGCGTGCAACCTCCGCACCGCCTCCTCCGGATCCGGCTGCTCAGCTGTCGGGCTCAGGGACACCATACGGTTTCCCTTGGGGGGCTGCTCTGACAAGAAGGTCTCTTGCTCTGTCTGGAAGCGGTTGTGATTTCACAGTTGTATTGATTATTAGATGGATTCTGTCAAAGAAGGCCATGCACGAAAATACTAAATCCATTAGGGAGGCTGGAGACCAGAGTGGGGAAATTGGTGGCGGTTTGCTTTTAGGCTGATTACTGTCTGCATCTTAGTGCCTGTGAGAAAGATTTCATGCTTGGCCAATACGCAATGACAACAACAATTCGTAATGTGGAATTGCCATTTGGGTAATAACCAATCACGGTTCTGCTTGTGAATGCCACACGGCGTAACACAGAAAACAGGTTGATTAAATTAATATTAATCATAGTGCTGTGTTTTGACAACCAAGGGCACATATAACATATTTGTAAAGAAAATATGGGAGTTTACTTCCCCTTAAATTTTTATATACAGCAGAAAGAAAATATAAAACAGTATAGTAAAGTAAATAGAACTATGTAATTTCAAAGAAAATGCACAAACAAAAAATATATACATATAAGTAAGCATTGAATGCATCCCATTCGTTTTTTTCTCCCCCCAAAATTCTACATATAAATGTAAAAAATATCAAGTGATAAAATGTGGAATAAAAATATTTTTAAAAAAATAGTACTTCCATTCGATATAAAAAAACAAACATTAAAAAACGTACCATTTCATTTTAACACGTTTTTATTATTTTTCTAGATTTTACGAAGCCTCAAGACTCTCTCGGAGCTAAGGCAACAACAACCGTGTCCCCAAAAAATTCTGGGTGAGCTGCGCCAACATCATTTGCTTTACGATTTGTGATGCATTGCAGTTGAACGCTGCAACCCACGGTTGTAATTCGAAGAAGGGACGTCCAGTCAAATGACTCGTATCAAAACAGCGTAGTTTGATGACGTAACTTTGCGTACGACAAGTGTAAATGATGCGATGGGCGTTAAAATGGGCGAAACTCACGTATAACTGGAGCAAGCGGGAGCATTCGTATTGCAGCAGACGGGCAAGGGACAGCGCCTTCCCAGTCGGCGAACCACCTGGGACTGGCGTGTCGGAGGACTTCATCTCCTCCTCCTCTTGCTGCTGTTTTTGTTGCTGCTCCTCGGCCATTCCGCACTCACTCGGTCCCCTCCCAATACGTCCGACGCTCGTGCGGTCCGCCCACCGAGAGAGGGGCGATACCGAAATGTGCTCGTTTGCGTACTACGGTACAGGGGGTGAAGAGTGTACATATATCGGTCGGTGTCGCCGGAGGGGGACGCAAATTGGTTCCGGCGAGCAACGGCGGCCAGGGGGTGTTTTAGGCGGACGCACAAGGGAAGACTATGAAGTATTTTTCCCTCCCGACAGCAAACCATTCACCGTAGTTTTTTTTATTTATTTTTTACAATTACATTGACAGTGTTTAGATGCGGACCAACAAAACTGGTGTATGACGAGTAACTTATTTTAAGTATGTTAAATTTGTTTCTGTATTTTAAACATCATTTAGGTTCAGATTTTCCCCATGATATATATTTGATGTCATTTTATTGAGCGGCTTCTTAATAAACACAGGTGGGAAAAAAAAATTTGGACTCATACATTGTCAATAGCACCTTATGTAGACTAAATACAGTTACATATCACATATACATTTACTTTGCACTATATACAGTTCTGGCGGCCCGGTAGTCGATAGGTTAGCACACACCGGCTTCACAGTGCAGAGGTCGCTGGTTCACGTCCCGGTCCGGCCTCCCTGTGTGGAGTTTGCATGTTCTCCCCGGGCCCGCGTGGATTTTCTCTGGGTCCTCCGCTTTCCTCCCACACTCCAAAAACATGCATGGAAGGCAGATTTAACACTCCAAATTGTCCCTCGGTGTGAGTGTGAGAGTGACTGTTGTACGTCTTTGTGTGCCCTGCGATTGGCTGGCAACCAGTTCAGAGTGTACCCCGCCTTGTGCCCGAAGACAGCAGAGATAGACTGCAGCACCCCCCGCGACCCTAATGAGGAATAAGCGGTACGGAAAATGGATGGATATATACAGTTCTTTTTATGAAACATTTTTGTGCAGTTGTACAGTTGTACAGTTCATTCTTCTGTCATTTTTTTTGTACGTGCACCCATGCTCCACCCCTTTCAATTTTGCTGCTGTAGCTTTCAAATTTACCCACTGTTGGACTATTAAAGGCTTTTTGGTTGTGATTCTGATTAACATTGAAGGGGAAACTGATTTTTGTGACTGATTTAAAAAAAATATATAGCACTTGTATTATCCTTCGTGCTGTACTTTGTTTTCTGTATTTCCTAGCATGAACGTCCGTTTAACTCAGAAGTACATTTTTTTGCGAGTACAATCGCTCTACCCCACTCTCTCTCATTACGCACGCGCACACGCACACACACGTGGAAATCGTATGTCCATCTAACTCGATTTTAAACATTTCTCACACTTGCCACCAGGTAGAGTTCAAGGACAAGTTATATTTCAAGGCTGAGCTGATTTTAGTCGGGTGCCACTCCCACAAATAACGGTGGTAAAAGCATCAAAGATGAACCTGCTGGGTTTTTTTCATGCCGCAAACGTGACTTGGCAAGAATAAAATGTGCTATGTCAATAAAGGTGCTTTTCTTCGCTGAAAGTCGAATGGGGGTTGTGTCCTGTGCTCCAAACGCACGCTTTGCCAGTCTCGAGTACTGACAAAAGACTTTCAAAACGCAACCTATGTTTTCATTCCTCACTCTTCATTCCACCAGTCTGTAATGCTGGGTGTGTTTTATGCTTTAATTAAAAAAAAAAATAAAGAAAGAAAGAAATACACTGTATATAAGTTTTGATGCCATGTTCACGGACATCCAACTACCAGTCAGGTAGATCTTGCTGTCTGGTGAGGAAGCGCCATTTGTTTTCATCATAAGTTCCCAGTCACTGGCTTTTTTGTAAGACATTTTTCAAGATGGCTTATCAGGATCGCTTTGTGAGGGGAGGGGGAGAATCAATTGGCAAGTAACGTGAAATACACTTACAAGTCAGAATCATAAAGATATTTTAACATTTCTGGATTCTTAATATGATGACGTTCGTGCAGTTATGATATTCCATTTTATCAACAACATTGACGAAATGGTTTAATCACCTAATACAAACTAATTGGTGCAAGTGAAGGCCCGCTCAACAACCTAACATCACATCTGTTGCTAGAATGGCATCTTGCATTATAATTAGCCGAAAGACTGCGGGCCGCTCTGTTCTGCGGTTAACTTATTGCGGTTTTCGTGCCTCACAGATTTTTTTTTCATAGGAAAAAAAACGTTCAGAATAAAAAAAATGCTGAATGATCAGAGGTTTTGGACATGGCTGTAGCTTGATTGTTCCAGCATTGACATCACCCAATGACAGCACGATATGTCATGGTGGCCACGTGGATTGGCTGTGCATCTTCTCAGCCCTGCCCAGCACCCTTTCTGTCTTATTACGTGGGTTATTGTTATACAACTCGACTTTGCGGATTTCCGTCTATCGTGGGTGGTCCTGGTCCCCCATTCACCGCAAAAAAAATGAGACATTACTGTACAAGACAAGACACAAAGATGAGAACACCACATATTTATCAAACTCCATTTCCTCATCGCCACCCTGAAAATGGCCGCCCGGGGTACACTTTTAAGAACTCGGTTAATTTCTAATTACAAATAATATAAAAGCTAAAAGGTGTGGCAGGATGTTGACGGGTTAGCACATCCGCCTCATAGTACAGGTGTGATTGGGAATGGTTGTTGATGTATGTGCACCATGGCAATCAGGTCTGGGTGTCCCCCGCGCACTGCACAAAAACACGGTTGGGATGGGCAAGGCAAACCTGTCACTCTGAAAAGTTAAAAATAATTCTGACCTCGTGTCCAGTTAAGGAATGAAAGGACTGCGACGTGCAACTACACCCAAATAACAATGAAATGATGACATCGGTGATTTTGCTGATAGCTAATGACGTTTCTCCCTTGACTTGAGGTGTCAAGAATAATGACGTTTTTGAGCATAGCGCAATGGCCAATGGCAACAACTTCACTTTGCCGAAAGGGATACAGAGCAAAAATGTTGATTTCAGAATCGAATCAGAATACCTTTATTCGTCTCACAATGGGGAAATTTGCAGTCCACAGCAGCAATTGAAAAGTGATGGAGTTGGGGTGGGGTGAAAAGATAGAAAACAAGATATTCTAAGCATAACAAAATAAAAATGTCAACTGTATACTGTGCAAATGTAAATGTGCAAAACCGTTCCATAAGAGAAAACAAACTGTACATAGTGCAGAATCAAGAAATGCATTTTGATATATTGCAACAACCTATATTTACAAGAGTCCAGTTTTTTTTTTTTTTCCTTTTTCTTTTTTCACATGTGATCATTGAGAATTGTGAAGCCTGACAGCAGTCGGTAGGAACGAGCGGCGGTACCTCTCCTTCTTGCAGAACGTGGGAGTTTTGTAGCTACAGACTAAACCGCATTTCCCATTAGCAATTAACCTAAACGTTGTTATCAGCTATTGTTCGCTGCCAACTCCACATTCTTTAGGAAATTGTGTGCTAGATTTTCGTTTGATTTGATACCTTGTTGTAATCTGTGAAGAAGCTAGCCTGCTACACGGGTAGCAGTAGGAGTTAGGCTAGCCAGGTTGTCATAAACTAGCTGTTCTGCGACTTTTTTGCTAGCATTAGCAATCCACTCATTTACCTTTGGAAGTTCACATTCTAGATTTGTGTTCAACGTTCAGAGTATGTTACAGTCTACACAGCAGGTAGCGAGGCAACTTAAATCTGGCACCAATAGCTAACATTTGTAGTTAAATTCGCATCCTTAGGGAGCTTGTGATTCAGATTTTTGTTTGACATTTGGATCATGTTACAGGGCAACATATCACTCTTGCACAAAGATCCACTAAAGGAAATAAATTATTAAAAAATATGTGAAGCTAGCTCCTCAACGTTACTTGTCAGTCACCAGACTGTACTGTCAAATGCCTGGTTACCTACATTCACAGCTACCGTGTGTGTGATTAACCGTATGAGTCCTCCTTTCTGCTGCCAAAAGTGTGACTGTGGCTGCCATTTTTTCAGGGGTTTGTGGCCTACTATATTGTGGCCTGTAAAATGCATTTTATTACATAGGGGTGTTGGTTCGCGGGCCTGGCTACAGTCAGCTACTGCAAACCTGGTCGCGAGAGAACAATCTGTCGCACAAATCGGATGTTAATCAGCAAACAGACACTCAAAGACAAGGTTACAAAGTATGTCAGACATGTGTAAAATGTGCTTGTGTGTATTGCGTCAAAATAAGACACAATGGTTGAAAAAACTTTGACATTGCTTTGTCACTGTCAACTTATGGATAAGCATCATTTACAGACAATCACCCAACTGGTTTATTTTTTTTTTAAAAGGACGAAGACCAAAAATAGACCAGGGCAACATTTTCGGGATTGAAATGTTCAAGGCAAAGAATTATGATTCAGAATCGTGGTTCAATTTAACGTGTGGTTTTAATTTTGAGAATGCCATCTTATTTTTTGCACAAATGACATTTTCCCGATCCAACAGCCAACTTCCAGAGTTCACCTCTTGCCAAAAGACCCACAGAAGTTAACTTCGAATTAATAGAAAGTAATCTATTACTTTTCAAAACATCCTAAGCGATTGGACAAACAGTTGGACTTAAACCGATACTGCGCTAAAGTTTGTCTCATCCAATGTTGTTTCTACTCTTTCAGGCCAGGTCAGCATATGAACTTCACAAGAGGAAGAAGGAAAATTGGATGGATAGATTAGACAATGTCCCCGTCTGGCAACAGTGGCGTCATCCTTCTTCATGTCTTTCCTTCTTCTCACAAGAAGAACTCAAACAAACCAAATTGTTCCGAAGATAAGACACACCTTAGCAAATGCCCACACGTGTGCGTCTGCTTCTACATCGTCATTCAGAGGCGGCATGAAAATTTCCCATCATTGTCTTCCATAAAACCTGCATGTGCGTTGATGTTATAAAGTTATTCACTTATGTCACAAACGGTAAGCGTGTGTTTCCAATATGAAAACGTGACACTCGTGACATGTATTTGTTCTCACAATTAGTCTTTGTGTGTGTGTGTGTGTGTGTGTGTGTGTGTGTGTGTGTGTGTGTGTGTGTGTGTGTGTGCATGTGTGTGTGCGTGTGTGTGTGTGTGCGTATGTATGTATGTGTGTGTGTGTGGCTTCCCGATTCTCTCATCCAAAATACAAATGTGTCAAAACATTTCCCCTTCCCCAAAATTCAACATCCAAACAAAAAATCTCATTTTAGTTCTCGGGTTATTGCTTCAGAGCAGTCATTAGTAATGCATTTGTGTTGAATGTGTAGATTGCGTGTCAATTCATATCCCCAAAGCAAATCCAATCCAGCAAAACAATGAAGATTACCTTCACATGTTTAGTCATATAATTTATCATTTATAATTTATGGTAGTCATGATGTATGTGAGCAATTTTGCTACATGGGTTCTCCCCTCCGAAATTCCTTTGCCATGCAAAATCAGGGCATGTGTGACAAACCGCTCCGCACCAAAAATATTGTTGCATGTTTTCAAAAAAAATATCACCACCTTGGTTGACGCGAGTGGAATGCGAAATGACCGGGGGGGAAACAGCACAAAAGAAATGACAGTGGTTGGGGCAGTTTTGTTTCTTTTGTTGTCTCTGTCAGCATCACTTCATGACACGAAACCTTCGGCACAATTTGTGACCAGCGTCACTTCCCTTTCACCTCCCTCACATAAATGCACAAGGCCGTATACACAAGAGACCACAAGAAGACGGGACAACCCAACCGGGTGGACAAACCCGGAGACATTTGTTTTATTACTATGCAGATACATTGAAAAAAAAAAAAAATAACAGCAAAAAAAAAGACAAGTAATAATAATAATAATAATACATTTCATTTCTAAGCGCCTTTCAAAACTCTCAAGGTCACTTGAGGTACGTGTGTCATTTTTTTTCAACCTGACAACACTTTCACATTAAATATTTCATACATATTTAATTATGTAAGACTTTTTACATTGATGAGAAGGTTTCTTCAGCCGTCATCTGTACAAACTTTTAAACTGTAAACTGTACTTTTTACATTATATATATATATATTTTTTTTTCAGGTGTTGTTCAAATAGACATATATATTAAACCAGAACTTTATATAACTGCAAAAAAAAGACTGTTCCATTTATCGGATTTGGTGTGTGTTCACATTTTGCAGGTTGGAGAACAGAAAAAAAATGATTGCTGCAACATGGATATCAGTTTTGCTCCTGTTTTTCGGTAAATCATTTATGTGCTATGAAGAAAATGACAGGTCACAAAAAAAGATAGACAACATTTTTTTTCTGATCTTCACATCTTCAATTTAATTGTTACAGCAACAGGAATCCAGACAACAACAGGAAGGGTTATGGCAACTGAAGAAGAGACAACAACCGGAGATACAATGACCACTGGAGTTTTAACTACAACTGGAGAAATACCAACAGACGTTATGACATTTGGAATAGAGACAACAACTGGAGATGCAACAACCACTGGAATTTTAACTACAACTGGAAAAGCAACAACTGAAGATGTGACAACAACTGGAATAGGGACAACAATAGAAGTGGAGACAACAACTGCAATAGAGACAACAACTGGTGATGTTACAACTACCGCAGTGTTTGCTACAACCGAAGAATCTACAACTGAAGTTGTGATAACAACTGAAATGGGGACAACTGAAGTAGAGACAACAACCGGAGTAGCAGAAACAACTGCTGGTGCCACAACCTCTGGAGACTTAACTACAACTGGAGAAGAAACAACTGAAATAGTGACAATAGCTGGAACAAAGACAACAACTGAAGTCGAGACAACAAATGGTGATGCCACAACCACTGGATTTTTAACTACAGGTGACGAACCAACAACTGACGTCGTGATAACAACTGGAATAACAACAGCAACTGGAATTGTGACAACTGAAGCAGAGACAACAACCGGAGTAGCAACCACTGGAGTTTTAACTCCAACTGGAGAAATAACAACAGAAGTTATGACAATTGGAATAGAAACAACAACTAAAGATGCTACAACTACTGGAGTTTTAACTACAATGGGAGAAGCAACAACTGAAGTTGTGACAACAACTGGAATAGGGACAACAACGGAAGTGGAGACAACAACTGGAATAGGGACAACAACGGAAGTGAAGACAACAAATGCAATAGAGACAACAACTGGCGATGTTACAACTACCGCAGTGTTTGCTACAACCGAAGAATCTACAACTGAAGTTGTGATAACAACTGAAATGGGGACAACTGAAGTAGAGACAACAACCGGAGTAGCAGAAACAACTGCTGGTGCCACAACCTCTGGAGACTTAACTACAACTGGAGAAGAAACAACTGAAATAGTGACAATACCTGGAACAAAGACAACAACTGAAGTCGAGACAACAACTGGTGATGCCACAACCACTGAATTTTTAACAACAGGTGACGAACCAACAACTGACGTGATAACAACTGGAATAACAACAGCAACTGGAATAGTGACAACTGAAGCAGAGACAACAACCGGAGTAGCCACAACTGGAGGTTTAACTATAACTGGAGAATCAACTGCAGTTGTGACAACAATCGAAATAGCAACAACTGGTGATGGAACAATCACACCGATTTTCACTCCAACTGGAGAAGCAATAACTGAAGTTATGACAACTAGAGTAGGAACACCTACTGAAGTTGTGACAACAGCCGGAATAGCAACAACTGGCGATGGAACAACCACTGCAGTTTTAACTCCAACTGGAGAAGCAACAACTAAAGTCATAGCAACTGAAAGCGCAACAACAGGAGTTGAGACAACAACCACAGCAGTGACAACACCTGTAGGTGCGACAAAATCTCCAGTTGCGACAACTACTGAAACTGTGACAACAACGGAAGACGTGACAATAAGTGGAGGTGTGACAACGAAGGGGGAAGTGACAGCAACTGGAGCTGCAACAACAACCACGGGTGCATCAACAACCAAGAACGACACAACAAATGGGATTGTGACAACAATCCGAGGTCCAACAATGACCGGAGGTGCGACGACCAGGAATGTAACAACAACTGGAAATGCCACAACCACCGGAGCAGCGGCAACAACCATTAAAGCGACAACAATTATCGGTTCAACAACAATCAATGTTACAACAACGAAAAGCAATGGGACAACAAACGGAGGTGCAACAACAATCAATGTTACAACAATGAAAAGCAATGGGACAACAAACGGAGGTGCAACAACAATCAATGTGACAACAACGAACAGCAATGGGACAACAAACGTAGGTGCAACAACAATCAATGTTACAACAACAACCAGCAACGGGACAACAAACGTAGGTGCAACAACAATCAAAGCTACAACAACAACCAGCAATGGGACAACAAACATAGGTGCAACAACAATCAAAGCTACAACAACGAACACCAATGGGACAACAAACATAGGTGCAACAACAATCAAAGCTACAACAACAAACACCAACGGGACAACACACGGAGGTGTAACAACAATAGGCAACGGCACAACGATTTTCAGTGCCACTACAACCAGAGGAGTGACAGCAACCGGTCGTACGACAGCAACTGGAAGCACAACATCCAGAGTTTCTACGACAACCAGAGATGCAGCAACATCTGGAGTTGTGACAACCGCCCTTGGTGCGACAGTGACCACAACTACAACAGCATTAGCAACAACAATTAAACAACTAAACACAACATCCACCGCAGTCGTCGTAACAAGACCAATGACAACAATCATAGTAGCAACAACCGTGCCACCTACGACCACCGCAAGCAATGCACCACCCCCTGTTGTTGCCATTGTAGTTGTTTTTGCAGTCCTGTTTGAACCATATGTACCAGAATTGGCCGACCCCAGCAGCCCACAATTTATTTTTCTCGCTCGGAGAATCTTCTTAGTGGTGAGTACAATGTCGTTTGGTGTTTCATTGGATGACATCGCTGGAGCTAACGTTTTCATTCTCGTCACAGTATGACGTCATTTACAGAAGGAAGTACACAACCTATAGCCGCTGCATCGTGAGACGTTTCAGGTAACATCGTGTCCAGACCGATACGGGTATCATCATGTCACAATGTCAATAATGCTAACATTGGTAATATAGACCCGCCTTTGCCCAGCTACGAATGGAAAACATCGAGGCTGAAGTGGACATCGAATTTGCCGACAACACCACAACAGGTGAAGCAATCCCCAGTGCAAACGACGTGGCCGAAACGTTAAGCCAAGCCATGGCCGACCCCACCAATGACTTCAACCTTACCATTGAAGTGGAGTCGATACAAGCTACAAGTGAGTTATCGTTCATCCAATCCGAACACACTTCTGAATACGTCCGCTGACTGGTCAACGATTGATATTCCAGTGAGAGTCACGACAACCGTCGCGCCGGCGACGAGGGCAACCACTGCCGAGTCGCTTACGATACGGCGGGTGACGTTCCGATCAGTGGGAGAGCAGTTTACCACCGACTTGTTGGACTCATCTTCCGCAGCGTTTATCAGGCGAGCCTCCACGGTCAAGACAGCGGTAAGCACTCGGGCTAGGACCTAATTTTTGAAATGCCGTCAAATGCCGACGTTTGTCTTTGCAAATGCCAAAATTTGTCTCATATTGTACCAGTGTCTGTAAAATATGCACTTTAACATAGTCCCCACCCCATGGTGTGTGTATTTCTAGACCACCAATATATGACAACATACATTCATCCATTTTCCATACCACTTTATCCTCATTAAGGTCATGGGGGTTGCTAGAGCCCAGACGCCTTCTGGCACGAGGCGGGTGACGCCCTGAATTGGTTGACATCCAATCGCAGGGCACACAGAGAGCAACAACCAGTCACTCTCATACTCGCAGACAATTAAACTTTGAAAAACAAAAATCATACATATCTCGAGTGTTCAATCAGCCTGCCATGCATGCTTTTTGGAATGTGGGAGAAAACCACGTGAGGAGAACACGCAAACTCCACACAAGGAGGCCGGACCTGATCTTGAACTCACGACTTCCGCACTGTGAAGTCTGCGTGCGAACCACTCGACGACTGGGCCGCCCAACATATTTCTTGAAATATTTAGCTTTTTTGAAATGCCAAAATTGCCTCACATGACCTGATCAGTATTTGACTTTTTTACATAAACAAAATTGTGAGAATGCCAAGATTTTTCTCTGGATGGTTCTCTGGTTTGTGTTTTATCAGTATTACAACGAGTATTTGCGGGTGTTTTCACAGATTGAACCATTCTACCGACAAGAATTCACTTCATTCCGAACACTGGAAGTGACTTCATTCAGGTCAGTTTTCGCTTCGGGTAATGATGTTGTGGCAACTTTTTGTCGCTACTTCAGAAAGGCATGAAGATTTCTGACACATTCTTCTCCTTGAGACGTGTCTTTCATTTATCATTGATCACAACAAAAAGACGAGTAAAAGTAAAAAAGTGAATAACCATAACTTCGATCACGTTCATAAGACAGGCTCATCACATCACTTCATATGGTGACTTCAGACCATCTGACAGTCTGATCAGGTGACTTTAGATGATCTGATCAGGTGACCGCAGAAGGTCTGATTAGGTAAATTCAGACGTCTGAACAGCTAAATTTCGACGATCATAAAAGGTGTTGCTCCATGCCTTACTGTCTTTGGAATTCTGCTTACGTCAACAGGGCATGGCCCTTTTTTAATGGAATAGAGACAGGATGACTAATGGAGCCCAGATACCTTAATATTGCGAATCAGTAAAACAACAATAAAATGAAACCTTGTGCCCCTTTTCTAAATCTAATTTTACAATTGTGAACAATAACAAAAATCTATAATTTAACCCTAATTTCCTTATGACTCTAACAATGACTAAAACAATGATGGTAATAATAATTTGGGGACTATACCAGTTTACGATACGAAAACAAAAAGTACAGTAAAGTCTCGTTATATCGATATCGGATATATCGATAGTCCCGGTTATATCGATACTATTTCTATGCACGCACTGAGAAAATTACATGCAAACAGGGTCGGATATATCGATAGTCCCGGTTATATCGATATTTTTTCGGACTCCCTTGAATATCGATATAACGAGACTTTACTGTATTTGCCATCAAGTTGCTTTCAACATTTAGCTTGTAGTAGACGTACAAATTCCACCATGACGTCCCTGATCCACTGCTGACATGGATGCTTTGATACTCTCCTCTTTCAACTAGAACTGCTTCATGTCATCACAAAGAGGGTACAGCAAGTCCTGAAGAATGAATGACTCTTTGTCTTTGTGTTGTCATATTTGTTAATTTTGTTTTGTTTTTTTTTTTTTTTTTTTTTCCAAGATGGCGGCGCGTGAACACGCAGCGGCTCCCCTCTCCCTGCAAATTGGCGTTTTCATGTTAATTATGTTTGTTAAAGTCATTATAAGTGTCTTGCATGCTGGGTCCGAGAGGACAGTAATTTCATCTGTGCTGTATGTCATACATATTAGCATATTTGACAATAAAGCTGACTTTGACTTTGACTTTGAAGTAACCCTCCACCCCCCGCAATGTAGTTTATGCTATCCTGTTATAAAGTCATTGTTCAATTTTTTTTTTCATTGTGTTAAATGGAATTCTGTGTATCAAAAGTACTCACGGTGTGAAAAAAATAGCATCAAATATCCCAAAATGTGTATATTTTCTTTCTGTCAGGAACGGCTCCATCATCACCAACATGGATTTGAGTTTTTTGTCGAGCTCGGTGCCCACCAGCAGCGCCATTGCTCGCGTTTTGATAGAAGCCGCTCCCCTCATCACGGCCTTTGACGTGGACACATCGTTCATATTTGTTAATGGCGAGCGTAAGTGATTCAGAAAGCGTCCAATTCTCATTCGCATAAGTTTAATCAATCAATGACTTTTTGCTCCCGTTTGTTTTGTTTTGCAGAAGTTTCAAGTGGAACGATGCATAAAACAAACTTGTTCAGTGCCTGCTGCCTGGTACTGCTCTCATTGTTTTTGGCGAAGCAGCAATGATGATGAATGAATTCTTGTAAACTGTTTTTCCCCATAGGGACGAGAGGCCTATATGACACGTACTTAGTAGTTTATATCAAACAATAACCATGAGTGGCCATACATGTTATCAGTTTAAATCTGCCAAATTGTGATTTTTTTTTAATATGCCAACAATTTGTCTTTTGGTCCACTTGTGTAACTACAATTGTGCAGCTCAACTATAACTGAGCAATATTCACACTTGGTTTAAGAAAAATAACACAGAACTATAACAATACTAATAACAACAATAACAAAACAATGATACAGTAATAGTAATGTTTTTCTTTTAAATACCAAAACCTGTCTCGAAGGACATGTTATATGACTTTTAACTCATCCACTGCCTGTCACGTTTTTGCAAGGTGGTGATGGCGGGTGCGGATCCCAAAGAGCAGGCAGGAGGGAGCAGGTGGTTGTCTTTGACAAATTGTATTAAAATAAAGTCAGGAGGAACAAAATGTAAAACATCAAAATCATGAACAGAAAAAAGTATCAAAAGAAAACCAAGTGTAAAAGTCCGCCAAGGTTAAACAAACACATGCACAGCATACAATGCATGCAATTGCAGACAAAGCATGCAACAAACAATGAACCGACACCGGATGGTCGTGCCGGGAGTCCTTTTAAGTGTCACTGATTAAAGCGACCAGCACCTGCGAGGCTGCAGGCAGGGCTGACAGCGCCTCCCGTTGGACGCCAATCAGATCATGACACTGCCAGACTTGTGTCCACGCAAGAATGGTTCCACTCCAGTGCCAGAGTTTTTGTCATCATCACTCAAATTCCTGGACCGACAGAGTATTGACTTTTAGGACTACATAAACATTGAATTCAGCGTAAGAAAACTTAGGCTCTCTTCTTTCACCAGAAAAAAAAAGAGTTAATTCCTAAGTTATATGGGTCTGGAGTTATCTGAGCTTGAAATGGGGGCGGCTGTGCAAAAGACAATACATACATATGTATTGGTTTATATCGCCCTTTAACAAAAGCTGAAGCTGTAACAAAGCGCTAACATGGAAAAAAGGGAAATGCTGCCCACCTTGAGGGAGGGGAAACATTGCCAGAGTTCTGGCCAGTGCTTTGTCGGCACTCCGCAAGAAAAACTAAAACACGAACAAATTTGGGAATGGCGCTCTACGTCATATTTTCAATTCCCAAATAAATTTGGCATTGAATGAGTTAAAGGTCAACTTTGAAGTACAGTAAAGTCTCGTTATATCGATATTCAAGGGAGTCCGAAAAAATATCGATATAACCGGCTATCGATATATCGACCCTATAATCCGATAGAAATAGTATCGATATAACCGGGACTATCGATATATCCGATATCGATATAACGAGACTTTACTGTAATTACAAGTAATGACAAAAAAAACATTCACCAAGAATGACATTTTTTTTTCTATTTTGCAATTTTACAAAGTCATCTTTTCGCCGAAGTGAAATCCTGACAAGCGTCAATCTCCGAGAGTGTGACGCCACCTTAAAGGACAACCGACGTCTCCGGACAAGTTGCGTCCATAATTTGTAAAATGGCTTCAAATGACTTCTACTGAGCGTATTTTACAAAGATTCCACCGCATATAGCTATATTTTACGTTTTCAGACTCGCGCTGAATATTCCAAGTCTTGTTTTTGAGTTGGTGACGAGACGTCACCCTACGTCACTGAAGGAACGCCCCTGAACGAAAAAAGGACACATTGTAGCAGTCCTTCCATCACGTCAATGCATTTTGCTGTACTTGTTTGGTCTGAAAACTTCGTGTTGCACCAAAAAGAGTCAGAAGAGGGCGACAAAGCTCCGTGTAAGGAATTAATCAGCCTGTGGAAACGGGCTGATTAATTCTTTACACTGAGCTTTGTCGCCATTTTCTGCCTCTTCTTTTGTGCTATATTTCCCCCCCTATTGCCTCAAAATGGCACGGAATAATTCTTTAATTGATTGCAAACATGTATGCTTTCCTCTTCAGAACTATTTGAATCATATTCATAACTGGATGAGTAACAAGAAAGCATATTCTCCGAATTTGAAACCATTGTTTTGATTCTCGAGCAAGGCAAGACGTCTTGGCGCGACGTCACGAACTGGGGGCGGGACTTTCTGAAAATGCCCAATTCGTAGCTCAATTTTTTTCAGTTTTTGGACACTTTAAGTCATTTTTATTGGTGTTTTACATTTGACTAAAAATATCATACTGCATGTTTTGGGTATTTTAGATGTTACAAAACGTTTTTCTGATGTCAGTTAGGAAACAAAAAAGTGACGTCGGTTGTCCTTTAAGACACAGGTGTCAAAGTCAAGGCCCGCGGGCCAAATCCGGCCCGCCACATCATTTTTTTCAGCCCGCGAAAGCAAATCAAACTTGTTAAATTCCATAATGATTGGGAAAATCTGAGCCAAAATTTCATATTTTTGGATGTCAACCACAATAAAAGTCATTATTCTTGACTTCAGATTTGAAAAGGAGTTATTCATTAATTTGCTGTGTGCTCTATATGTAATATTTGAAGGGATTTAAACATTCTAATGGATTCCCCAAATTCATAACGGCCCTCCAGAGGAAACCATAACTACAATGTGGCCCGCGGCAAAAATGGCTTTGACACCCCTGCTTTAAGACAACAATACCTGGTCTCAAGCCAGTCAGTTTCAAACTTATCCGATGGGATCAGGGCGTTTGACAACTTGGAAGAAGTTTAGGTACAGTCAAACAGGAAAAGGTACGAGCCAGATGCATTGGATGTGGAAATCTTTAGGCCTGAACGGCTGGATACAAAGTGGAGATGAAAACCATGGAGATTGGAAGAACAGTAAACTACAGTTTATAAGTTGCCATTTTTAACCAAGTTTTGCAATTCGATGTTGGACCATGCTGTAATTTTGCACGATGGGATTCCGTACTTGGTCCATATCATCCCGCATCCCATAGTGTTAAATAGGTGTCCCACATTGTTATTGCCTCCTTCTTTTAGCCAGTCAAACTGTTTTATTCCATTTCGTCAAATGACTCGATAACAATCGACAATGCAGTACAAAGACTGATAGACATTCTGTGAATGCTGTGACTCGCCGAACAAAAGCATTTTTGTTGGTAAGCGTGTCGCTGTGGGTTTAACGATGAACACAGGTGGGTTGCGTGAACAAGCATACTTGGAATACTTTTACAACTATTATTCAAAAGATAGTTGGCCAGGTTTACTTCACACCTTACATTTTAGGTGCCATTGTTCTGAAAAGCCGGGGTGGAGCCGGGGTGTTTAGATTAAATGACTTTTTTTCGAACAAAACACCACATTTTTTTTCTCGAAATGACAAGATTTTATGAAGAAATGACAACATTTGTCATATTTTACCAGTATGATAGTATTTTAACTTTAAATGTAGTACATTGTGACATTTTTAATGTAACATGGCAACATTTTTTCTTGTAAATTGATTACTTTGATAATTAATCTTCCTCAAATGAGAAGCAAAACATCGAAGACAAAGAGAGCTTGCCAGTTGAAATCAATTCATTGCGCCGAGAAATATAAAATGAGCAAACCTTTTCTTGAAAAACAAAACGAATGTCCTTCGAAAACGGCTAAATATTTTTTTTGCAAAGTGTCAAAGTTGTACATCGATGCATAAGTTTTGGGACACCCTTAGTGTTAAATAATGACATTGTTTTTTTTTTATGACAATAAAATTTAAAATTGCATTTCCTGTGTAGCTCTCTCTCTTGTTTCTATTTATAATTTTATTATATTTATTGCATTGTATTTGTGATTATATTTTATTTATTATAATACCTATGCTTGTCTGTGACTGTAAAGTGTCCTTGAGAGCTTTGAAAGGCGCTTAAAATGTAAAGTAATGTATTATTATTATTATTATTATTATTAACACTACATTTAAGCACGTGTGTTTTTTCTGTTCACATTCGTCCAATACTCAGTTTATTTATCCGAAATTACGCATATATCCGAAGGGATAAATGCCTTTTTAAGGCTTTGATTTAAAAGAAAATGCTGAAGATTTTTTTCCATGTCTAAGGTAGAGTATTATTTAGAGTTTTGAAAGGCGCTTATAAACTAAATTTATTATTATTATTATTATTATTATTATGGGATAGACACCAGCACCCCTCCGCGACCCTAATGAGGAATAAGCGGTACGGATAATGGATGGATTATGATGATGATTGATGATTATTATTATTATTATTATTATTGTGGGATAGACACCAGCACCCCTCTGCGACCCTAATGAGGAATAAGCGGTATGGATAATGTATGGATGATGATGATGATTATTATTATTATTATTATAGTAGTAGTAGTAGTAGTAGTAGTAGTATTAGCTGGAGGTAGCAGAGATGAAGATGTTGATGTTTCCTTTGGGAGTGACCAGGTTGGATAGGATCAGGAATGAGTACATTAGAGGGACAACTCATATTAGAGGCTTTGCAGAGAATGTCAGAGAAGCCAGACTGAGATGGTTTGGACATGGAGAGAGAGTGACTATATCGGGAGAAGGATGCTGAGCCTTGAACTGCCAGGCAGGAGACCGAGAGGAAGACCGAAGAGGAGGTCTATGGATGTGGTCAAAGAGGACATGAAGGTAGCTGGTGTGAGAGAAGAGGATGCACAAAACCGGGCGAGATGGAGGACATTGATTCGCTATAGGCGACCCCTGAAGGGAAAAGCCGAAAGGAAAAGAAGAAGATTATGATGATGATTATTATGATTATGAGGATGATTATGATTATGATTATTTTATTTTATTTTCGTGCGGACGATAAGAAAAATACGTTGTTAGCTCAAGCATCAATTGTTCAAGTTAAGCATATGATGATAACTTCAAAATAAATCAAAACTTACCAAACAATACATAGGCCTCAATGTTTTAATAGATTTTATTTACGAAATATTTCTCAAGAGCGCAAAGTGCCAAATTTAACTTGTCATCTTGACTCTAATTGCTGCAGTTATACTGTCGTCTCAAACTATATCGTAATTGTCAATTATGATGTGGATTTTTCAGTAGGATATCCAAATACCAAAATATTTGATAGATGAAGCGCGGCTATATCAGTGGAGATTGTTTTGAAAACACCAAAGCAGGTGAATTACAAGTGAACCGGTAGAACTTGTGGAAAACAAAATACTAAATGTCAGGAATTCATGGGGAAACAACAGAGTGGTCGCTCCACCATAACAAGTTATTTCCCAGTTGGACAAAATCTTCTGACTTGGCCCTTGTAATAAAATGATGCGATTTCTCTTCTAAAATGATTTCTAGAAAACTCGTGAAATCCCAAGTGAGTACTATTTAAAAATAAAAGACTGAATACTTTTCCTTGGACAGGTCTAAACTTTATTGATACTATCCACTGCTCTAAAACAACAACAACATTATAACTTGGGCTTGGTGATTCTTCCATCCAAGTTTCACTCCCTTTGCATAGTCTGAGAATTGTTTTTTTTTTTCAAAATTTTTGAGACCACATGATTTTCCCAGTTCTTGTTTCTTCTCCATCTAGCGAGCAAGTCTTCCACCTTTTCCTTCTTGTCCTCCTCCGAGATGAGGCTCAAGGGCGCTTTGTGATCACAGTGCACCCTTCCTCTCATCATTCTTTAGGAGTCTGCGCTTGTGATAGACTCCTCATCATCTAAGATGTGCACGACTGCTTCACATACTTCCTAACAGGCAAATCTTGCTTAATGCAGGTTGAGATAAAGACAATCAGCAACACTCAAAAACAAAATTTATCTTGCAGATTTGTAACAGGCCTTCGACTAAACTCGCTCTGCCATGTACAATAGATGTCTGGTGCAAAAATGAAAAACTGAAATACATAGCTGTTTCGTATTAACTTTGTGACAGAGCAAGTGTGAGTTGATGCAGAAGGTCTAGTAGAAAAACAGAAGCCACTTTGGCAAGTGTTAATTTGCTTGGATTAATTTCACACACAAAATTTGAATTGGATCACATTCATACCACTCTTCTACATCAGTCTCAGTTGAATCAAAATGTACTGTTTAATACGTTATGGCTCTACCATGTGGTTCAGCGGGGTAATACGCGTAAAATAATCCATCCATTTTCCGTACCGCTTATTCCTCATTAGGGTCGCGGGGGGTGCTGGAGCCTATCTCAGCTGTCTTCGGGCACGAGGCGGGGGACACCCTGAATTGGTTGCCAGCCAATCGCAGAGCACGCAAAGACGTACAACAGTCACTCTCACGCTCACACCTCGGGACAATTTGGAGTTGTCAATCTGCCTGCCATGCATGTTTTTGGAGTGTGGGAGGAAACCGGAGGACCCGGAGAAAACCCACGCGGGTCCGGGGAGAACATGCAAACTCCACACAGGGAGGCCGGACCGGGACGCGAACCGGCGACCTCTGCACTGTGAAGCCGTTGTGCTAACCACTCAACTACCGGGCCGCGTAAAATAATAATAATAATAATAATAATAATAATAATAATAATAATAATAATAATAATAATAATAATAATGAATTTCGTTCATAAGCGCCTTTAAAAACTCTCAAGGACACTTTACATAGGTACAGTATTTTAAAATATTTAACATGATATAACACATAACCCTTAATTATTTATTTTAATTAATTCTAACTAATTTAATTAATATTTGATGCAGATTTAAAACATCAATACCTTTTTCCTTGTGCATGTTTATGACACATTTTAATTGAAAGTTTTTAAGTTTGACTGATATGTGTTTTACCATGTGTTCTTATATATTACATTATTATTATTATTATTATTATTATTATTATCTCATCTCATCTCATTTTCCGTACCGCTTATTCCTCATTAGGGTCGCGGGGGTTGCTGGAGCCTATCTCAGCTGTCTTTGGGCACGAGGCGGGGGACACCCTGAATTGGTTGCCAGCCAATATTATTATTATTATTATTATTATTATTATTATTATTATTATTATTATTATTATCTCCTGTTTTGGCAAAAAAGATAATCATGATCCTTGACTTTTGTCCCTCAAATGTCATCCAAGACCAGAATTTATGGGACGTGTGTTGGTCAACTCATCCATCAAGCTCCTTGGCAGACTCCATTGTTGGACTTCAAGTTAGCTTCTCTCCTACTGCAATGAGAGAATTCATTAACACGAATGTATGATTAGCTGTTTGGGTCCTCATTTCTGTCGGCAAAACTGTGAAAGTGGAAAGACATTTTTAAGTCATTTCTGGTCGATTCGTTTCCGGATAAGTGTATTCATTTTTGTAGGTGTAAGGGTTGCCTTCCCTGGTGACTAAAAATGCCCCACGGGAAACATTCGCTGTTTCCAAATGAAAAACAAAATAGCCGGTAGGATGAAGGGCAGTCACAATGGGCCAGCTGGCCAGAGCAATACTGGTCGCTTGACAACAATCTCCAGCTAAAATGCTCTGCGTCAGTCTTTTACAAATTACATATTAACATATATAGTCGCAAATACAAGAAGCCAGGCTCAACACCAATTCTAGTAGCCACGATAACAACTGCCAGTGCAAGTACAAAGACAGGCTCGATAGCAACAGCAGTTCAGACAACAAATACAATGCCAAGTACAACAGGAGGATCAACAACAAATGCAGGAGCCGCGACAACAATCGCAAGTCCAGGGACGAAATCAGGCTCAACAATAACCACAGCAACCGCAATGACAATCACCAGTGCAAGTACAACAACAGGGTCATTACCAACTGCAGCTCCGACTACAACCACAATACCAAGCACAACAGCAAGATCAACAACAAATGCAGGAGCAGCGACAACAGTGGGTCCAAGAACAACAACAAATTCAATAGCAACCACAGTTTCGAGAACAACTACAGTGTCAAGTACAACAAGTGCAACACTAACTGCTGAACCCACAACAGTCACAGGTTCAGAGACTAAATCAACCCTCACAACAATTGCAGTTGCCATGTCGACAACCACCATTCCAAGTGCAACACTTGGCTTAACAGCAACCGTAGTTCCGACAACAACCATGGTTCCAAGTACAACAGCAAGATCAACACCAACTGCTGAAATCACAACAACAACCGCAGGTCCAGGGATGAAATCTGGCTCAACAACAATTCCAGTAGCCATGACAATTGCCAGTGCAAGTAGGACAACAAGCTCAATAGCAACCGCATCTTCGACAACAACCACAATCCTAAGTACAACAGCAAGATCAACAACAAATATAGGAGCCGCGACGACAACAGTGGGTACAAGTACAACAATAGCAACCACGGATTCAACAACAACTACAGTCGCAAGTACAACAACTGCAACACTAACTGCTGACTCCACAACATCAGTCGCAGGTGCAGAGACAAAATTCGTCTCCACAACAATTGCAGGGACCATGACAACAACTGCCAGTCTAAGTACAACAGCAGGCTCAATAGCAACCGTACCCCCAACAATAAACATGGTTCCAAGTTCAACAGCAAGATCAACATCAACTGCAGATCCAGCGACGAAATCAGGCTCAACAACCAGGACCTGCGACAACCACCGCGGGTCACAGACCAGCACTAAGCACAACAACAGGTGCAAGTCCAGGGACGAAATCAGCCTCAACAACATTTCCAGTAGCCACGACAACAAATGCCAGCAGAAGTATAACAGGCTCAAAAGCAAGCGAAGCGCTGACAACAATCGGTGTCCCAAGCACAACAGCAACATCAACAACTGCTGAAGTCACAACAACAACTGCAGGTCCAGAGACAAAATCGGGCTCAGCGACAACGGCGGCACCACGAAGACCAACGACCAGTCCAGATACGACAGAAGGTTCGACACTCTCCAATGAAGTCTTGGCAACAACTGTCAGTCCAAACGAAACACCATACTAGAAAGTATCCACAATATCTATGTCATCAGCTGTTTGTCCAAGTCCAGCACCAGGGTCTGAACAAACAACAGCAGTAATGGCAACAACCACAGGTTCGAATACAATACCAGGGTCAGCAACAACCACCAAATTCCCTCCGATCCACTGAAGCCAAAATAACAACCAGGCCCATGTGCAATAACACCAGATGCACCAAGTGCAACACCAGGCTCAATAACAACCACGGGTCTAACCAAAACACGAAGCTCTGAACAAACCAGAGCAGTTCCAACAACCGTGGTTCTTAGCGCATCACCAGATTCAACAGACACCACATCAACTTCTACAATACCTTCGAGTCCAAGTGCAAGACCAAGCTCTCAATCAACTCAAGCATCAGCGATAACAACGTTTGGTCCAAGTCCATCACCAGGCTCAACAACAACCATATCAGCCGTGACAACAATCCCCGGGGAGAGATTAACACCAACACCAACAAATTCCCAAACGGCAAAATCCGTCACAGCGCTGACTACACGACGGGTGATGTTCTGATGGGCGAGAGAGGAATTCACCTGGGACCTGACAAATTCATCTACCGCAAAAATTACCACTCGAGCCAACACAATCCAGACAACGGTCAGAACCAGAATGATCACATATTGATATGAATCATGGTTTAAAATCCCGTCAAAAATGGTCATGCAGTCGCTTTTTTAAAATGGTCAAATTTTACCTGTGTCGATCACATTTTGACTTAAACTTTCCCAAAATATGTTTTTTTTTCTAAAACCCCAAATTGGGCAGGTGGGCAACAACCAGGTTCGAATAGATGTATCTATATTACATATTGAGCGCATATACAGTAAAGTCTCGTTATATCGATATTCTCTGGAGTTAGAAAAAAATGTCGATATAACCGTACTGTCGATATATCCGTCCTGCGCCGAACTGCATTAACAAAAGCCGGCAAAAGAAGGCATCCAAGCGCCATATAAGAAACGGAGCTGGCCATGAGCTCGCCATTTCGTGCCTCTTTTTTTGAGGGGGTGAGAGATGTTCCCCCAATGTTGCCTCAAAATGGCACATATACAGTAAAGTCTCGTTATATCGATATTCAAGGGAGTCCGAAAAAATATCGATATAACCGGGACTATCGATATATCCGATCCTGCGACGAACTGCATTAAACAAAAGCCGCCAAAAGAGGGCAGCCAAGCGCCATATAAGAAACGGAGCTGGCCATTAGCTCCCTTTTTTTTGGGTCAGAGATGTTCCCCCAATGTTGCAATGATAATTCTTTAATGATTGTAAACATGTATGCTTTAATCTTCAGAACTACAGTGTATTTGAAACATATTCATAACTGGATGTGTAACAAGAAAGCATATTATCCGAATCTGAAGCCATTGTTTGGATTCACAAGCAATGCAAGACGTCTTGGCGTGAAGTCATTTTTATTTGCATTTGAATAAAAAGTGACATCGGCTGTCCTTTAATACACAGTATGGAATGTTAATTATTTTCAAAATCATCGCGCTTCAGCAGACAAAACAAGAAACATTGTTGCAAAAAACGATTGCATTCATATACAGTACAGTGGGCATGTACATAACACAACAGGGAAACTGCAACGCTTACATCTTACTGTATTATGTATACAATTTAAAAAAGTCATCAATCTTCTTCTGCTTCCCATTTTTACCTTTTAACACAAACACTTCAATCTCGTCTGCTACACATGAGCTAGCGTCTGAAAATGAAAATGGCTCTGCTACACGGGTGCTGGGCACGTAACCAAGTCACCTGGCCAAGTCGACCAATGGCGCGACTGATGGCGTGACACGAAACCAAGATACGTGACCAAGTTGACCAATGGCGCGACCGATGGCGTGTCACGTGGCAAAGTCACACGGCCAAGTCGACCAATAGCGCGACCGATGGCAGCTCATGTGACCAAGTCGACCAATGGCGCGACCGATGGCGGCTCACGTAACAAGACACGTGACCAAGTTGACCAATGGCGCGACGGATATATCGATATAAACAACAAAAATGGCCGGCGGGGGATGAAAAGGAGCACCGTAATAACCGGATTATCGTAATAACCGGGTATCGTACTAAACGGTACTAATTATACATAAAAAGACTAGAAATGTGCAAGGGAAATGAAAATAGTATCGTAATAAGCGGTACTATCGATATATCAGATATCGATATAACGAGACTTTACTGTAATTATTTAATCGATTGCAAACGTGTATGCTTTCCTCTTCAAAACTACAGTGTATTTGAATCATATTCATAACTGGATGTGTAACAAGAAAGCATATTATCCGAATCTGAAGCCATTGTTTGGATTCACAAGCAATGCAAGACGTCTTGGCGTGAAGTCATTTTTATTGATGTTTTGCATTTGAATAAAAAGTGACATTGGTTGTCCTTTAATACACTGTGTGGAGTTTGCATGTTCTCCCCGGACCCGCGTGGGTTTTCTCCGGGTCCTCCGGTTTCCTCCCACACTCCAAAAACATGCATGGCAGGCAGATTGACCACTCCAAATTGTCCCTAGGTGTGAGAGGGACTGTTGTATGTCTTTGTGTGCCCTGCGATTGGCTGGCAACCAATTCAGGGTGTCCAGCAACCCCCGCGACCCTAATGAGGAATAAGCGGTACGGAAAATGAGATTTTATATATATATATATATATATATATATATATACAGTAAAGTCTCGTTATATCGATATCGGATATATCGATAGTCCCGGTTATATCGATACTATTTCTATGCACGCACGGAGAAAATTACATGCAAACAGGGTCGGATATATCGATAGTCCCGGTTATATCGATATTTTTTCGGACTCCCTTGAATATCGATATAACGAGACTTTACTGTATATCACCTCGAAACAAACGGTGAAGTAACACAGAGGTAATAATAAAAATGTTGCAGTATCATGTCCCACTTTTTTTTTGTTTAGTGACAAGATTTGGATCGTGTAGTATGTAAACATTACAAATTTAACTGATTCAAAAAAATGATTTTTTATAAAAATGATAACATTCGCCTCCTAATTCACCACTTCTGCTAATGAAGCAAAGCTTCAAAAGTGATGGATTATGTAAATATTGTCATAAAATTTAACATTTGACGAACTGACATTTATAATAATATATTTCATTTATAAGCGCCTTTCAAAACTCTCAAGGACACTTTAAAGTCACAGGATAAATTTTTCTGCGGGTGAGCAGCGGCAGCCACACGCGCCAGCATTCACTCAACCCAGAAGTAACGCACACATAATATATTAATAATATTAATATGATAATAATACATTTTATTTCAATAATAATACATGTCATTCATAAGCGCCTTTCAAAACCCTCAAGTTCACTTTACGTTGTTAAAAAAAAACTCCCTTCTACTCTGCTGTTTTGATAAACTATGATGTCTTTCTCTTTAAATGACTTTTTACTTGAATCATATTCGACATGTTTGAAGCTTAAAGTGTGGTAGCATGAGAGCATCAACCCTTTCAGGGACACCGGTGACTACTGTAGACAACATATATGTTATCGGGTTACAGGTTGTCATTATCGGTGCATGAAAAGAGTTAAATGTGTCACAGAGAACAGACAGAATTGAAGTTATCATATTTCAAAGTTTCATGCTGTTGTATGGTTGGTTGGTCGAACACAACGCCCACAATGGAAGCACTGAAATTTGGGGTCAACCTAAGGTGGACAGACATGGCCTGTTAAACACTGATCTTCAGGTAGAAGATCATGTCTTGGGCAGAATTTAAGACTTCGTAACTCCTTCAGAAATCAATCAGTTCATGGGAAGACAATTAAAATGTCAATGTTCTGTTAGTTTATGGATGTTGGTGCTTGGGAAGTCCAGGGGCGTGGTATTCAAATCAAGAAGGCTCTGTTTTACTAATGTATCACGTAAATTTGCATATACTCTCAAAAAATAGCTTGGCAAAGGACTGCAGAGGTTGGGCGTTGGTCATGAATGGCTACGTCCCCTGCCGGGAGTAAAAGAATATCTTCCTGTGTTCGAGCCTTTGTTCACAGTGTCCAAAAAAACAATGTGCCACATTTCTTGTCCAGAGACTTATTTCACTTCTTAGACGACACTGGAGTTATGCTATCATGACGCAAAATGACAAGCTAGCACTGATAAAATGAACACGTTTTTCTTGACAAACGTCAACAACCTTTTAGAGGATTAGCAACATGCTACGTCCCCGGCTAAAATCTCTACAGTTCATTTGTGCGCCGAGGACACAAGAATTGGGACACCAAGACAAACCGTTCAATAATGGACTTGTTTGGTCTGCATGACAAATAAAACAAGGCGCGGATGGTATTTGCCCTCACATTCCGCCCGCGCGCAGTTGATTTATCCGCGCAGATTGTTTTTGAAAACAGCCAAGCGATTGCCGGTGACCCGGCGGAAGAAAAAATAAATTGACGAAAGACAAAAGGAATTGGCGGGGAGATGATAGAAATCAAGTGTCATCTTTTTTTTCAGTGTGATGTACACTGTAGCGTGTCATGGCCGAGTTCCAATTACATGTCACACCACCTCACCACGCATTTTACGCAAATTAGAGAAAAACATTTACTCGCAATATTTCCAAAGTCATGGGAAAGTTTGGTTTTGTTCTTGGTTGCTCGCAGTTCTGTGTTTTGACAAGTTGAAGCGTGGGCAGGAAATGACTTCCAAGATGATCCTGGTGAAGGAATCAGCACTCGTTGCCTTGCATGCTCTTCCTGTGACATTTAGTTTAGTTTGATATTGCACAGAAACATTTCTCTGGATTTTTTCAAACTTTCGTCACATCCAGGGAAGTCGCCACAGCCTGGGTTAATTAAATCCGGCATGCCGTGGAATTCTGAGGCTAATTTGTTTTTTATTTTTATTTTTTATTCGATGACAACAACTTTTGACTTCCAGAGGAAAAAAAAAACGTTGAAATCTGAAAGAGAAACATACTGATCGTGACACAGTGGTTGTATTACAAGATCTCTGTTGAGTCAAGATTTTTTTTTACCAAAAAGAGATTGTGAGGAAAACAGTTACGTTGTCACACTGGGAGAAATAAGCCAGTAGTCGAAGAAAGTTTTCACAAGAATGAGGTCCGAACATGAGGACAGTCTTTTTGTCACGGGAAAAACAAAAGCTCAAAATACTGTTTTATGAAAATATTCAGGATGAAACTTATCGACACATATGAAATATAAGAAGAACGCAGTCAAGTACTTTCAAGATAATTTCGCACAGTGTGTGGATAAAAAGACCCTTGCGCACTCCTCGTGACCCTACTGAGGAATAAGCGGTATGGAAATGGATGGATGGATTATACAGTACAGTTTATTTATTTAATTACAATTATTATTACACATATTAAAATAATCTTTATTTTAATCTTGGGCAGCGGAGAAAGAGACAATGCTCTTCACATGAGGAGGAGGAGGAGGAGGAGCGGGCTAAGAGGGAGAAGCATCTGCTCTCCCCCACAGATGTGATTTATACAGAGGGCGGGAATGACATCATTTCAAAAAGGAGCCTATCAGCTACGAGTTAAAGGGTGAAACATGATATTAGACTGAAATAAGAATGGTTGAGTAACACTACACACGACAAATACGTAAAGTAATAAGGTAAACAACACATATAGAGCGTAAGAACTTAGACTAAACTTAGACAAATAGAAATGAGTCGAGAATAAGAAGCATTGGATGTTTAAGAACGTGCATATATAAAATAGTCCTATCAATTTGTTATACATAAGATAAAGTATATTTTCTGTAGTTTTAAGGCTTATTTAGTAGAAAATTATGTTTTATGGAGACCTGTGAACTGATTATTTTCATTATGAATTGTTTCTTATGGGAAATAAATAGAGGGCCGATGCATATGTGGAACTGTCGCAGCTTGGAATCGAAGCGGATTTACATGGGACGGGAGATGTGAGACAGTCTCTTTTTGTCAATGGATGCTACAGCTTCATGTTTGCTTTCAACATTTAGCTTGTAGCAGACGTGCAAATTCTTCCATGACGTCCATGATCCACTGAGGAAAAGGATGCTTTGATCCTCTCTTTAATCTAGAACTGCTTAATGTAAAAAAAGAGGGTACAGAAAGTGTTTAAGAATGAATGACTCTCTGTCTTTGTGTTGTTATATTAGCAATTATTTTTTTGTTCTTTGGATTTCAAGATGGCGCCGCGAGAGTGGCTGCCTTTCCAGCAGCTTGTGTATTATGTTTTTCTACTTCGTTCATGCCTTTCATCTTCCTTTCATAACTTTGCTGCTTTAAAATGTAAATTTCCCCACTGTGAGACTAATAACAGTAAATCCAATCCAATCAATCTAGCAAACAAAAACGTTTGGAGCATGAAATTGACTCCTTGATTTTTTTTTTGTGGGGGTGGAGATGAAATGTCCAAACACCCCCAACCAACCCATCATTTCCATCTTCATCTCCTCCAGGGACAACGAGTCACCATCTGCCAGTAAGAGAACACCACTGGCGGGGGAAGGGGGGGAGGGGGGCACGTGTCCATCTGGAGGTACCAAAGTCAAAGCAACCCAGACACATAAAAGGCCGACAGGTTGCCTTATGCCATCTATAAAAAAAATAATAAACCGACCCTTCGACTACTGTAAAACGTCCACTTTCTTTTGTGGACTATAGCCTTCGTCACGTTCTCGTCACGTTTGAATACACAAACTATAATTATGATCGTGATGGAATATTATTGTGAAAAAAAATGTGTTCATCCATCCGTGCTTTGTCTATCCTGCTTAGCCTCATGAGGGTCTCGGGCATGCTGAAGCCTATAACGGCTGTCTTTGGACAGTCAGTAAAATACACCCTGAACTGGTCGGCAGCCATTGGCACAGTCAAGCTACCTCCATCCCTCCTGTTCCAACTCCATTCCATCAAGCCATCAACTACCATAACAAAGGTAAATCAAATGACTTTATTATATAGTAGTTTATTTCTTTAATCACAATACAATAGCACATTTATTACACATAAAATAAGGTACATTTTGTGTTGTTTTAAGTCTTATTTAGTAGAAAATTATGTTTTATGGGGACCTGGGAAAGGATTATTCTCATTTTAATGGTTTCTTTTGGGAACCAATTAAGTTCGTAAACTGAGCTATCACTATATATATATATATATATATATATATATATATATATTGCTCACTTGCTCACTTGCAAAGGGTGCGAACTTTTTTTTAAATCCTCATAACTTTTTTATTAGATTAGTCTTTATTGGTCTCATGGTGGAGAAATTGACATTTGACGGCAGCAAAGCTATGCTAGGAAGAGGAAATAACACAACATTCAGACCGCTTCCCTTAGAAATTGAACAACTTTTAAATTTCAATGGCATTGATGATCGGCTCGCCCGAAGAAAAGTGTCTCCACCAGACCCACCGAAAATGTGAAAAAACATACGTAGGAACAAATTTTAAAACATTCGAATGACCTGCCAATGGAAGAGGGGATTTCAATATCAAAGTATTTTGTCAGTCAAAAGAGTTTGTCAGTGAGTCTTGGAACCCCAAGCTCGGCCACCTCAAGTCCGTCGGAGGCGGTTGGTGTCTGCGATATCTCTCGCGTGTTTGACAAGAGAGGAAGTGCCTGTTCTCAACCAACCCCCCCACCCTCCCTTTCTTCTCTCTATCTAATCCCGAGTACACACACGCACACACACACACACACACACACACACACACACACACACACACACACACACACGCACACACACACACACACACGCGCGCGCGCATACACACGTTTATAATAAAAAAAGTGCCGCACTGCTTGTGATTCGTGCGCCTTACGCGTTGTTTACTTTTTTCGTACTCGCTTCCGCGCATTTGTCTTTTTAACCCCCCCCCACCGCCACCCCCCCCCCCCCCCCCCATCTTTTTATTTTTTTGCCATATGGGGGACTGTCGCGCTATTGTGGATATATAGAGGCAGACATACGACATGGAGGACGACATGATGGAAGCGTGGCTGGACGACCACCTCGACTTCACACACTCCTACTTTGTCAGGAAAGCGTCCAGGTAAAAAGCGAAGCGAGCGAGCGAAGGGCACGCGCATACGTGTTTTGTTTTTTATTGTTAGTGTTCTTTAACGCGGTTTTGTAGCGTTCGAATGGGCTCCGGTTTGCAATGTGCGTGTTACGTGAAAATTGAGCGTGGGGGCGGGGGGGTCATTCAATGATTAACTTTTACTGCACGTTGTTTGAATTTGTGCTCTCCAGTGCGTTCTCGTGAAAATTAAGACAACAGGGTCGATATGTGTGAACTTTCAATTACTGACTGTTTTAAAAGAAACACTTCACGGGTTATGAAGGGCATGTTGTAGAACAAATTAATGGGAGTGGAAAGAATACAATTCCCCATTTGTGGAGATTACAAATGACGACCAACAGGTTAAATATGACTTTTGTGCAAAAATATGATTGAAATTATTCCCAAAAATAATGGTTTATTTACATATAAAAGCTGTAATACTATAGTATTTTCTATTAAGTGAGCTAGGAAAAATACTTTTACCACCACTTCATTAAAAAAAAATGCTAACCAAAATAGGATTACGGTGAAACAGTAATGACAATCGGCTAATGTTAGCCATTTTATCCAATTAAAGTGATTAAATACTTTTTTTGAACGCAGTTGTTTTAAATGTAAATAGCTGCGACATTGGCTATTTAAAGTCTACACGCCCCCGTTCAAATGCCACCAGTTCATAGTGCGTTTGGGTAACCTCAAATAAATTTGAGATGTTCTAGTCGTCTTTTCTTGACATTTTCTGTCGTCTCAATTTGCAGCGCAATCCATGGTCCGCAGAGAGTTTCCACGGAACGTGAGGGATCTCATTACTCAAAGCTATCCACCAGGAGAAGGGCACAAAACATTCCCAAGGCATCAAAAACACCTCTGAATACACTTAATGACTTATCGTCATTTAGTAGAGGCAATATAGCACAATAGTGATATTACCCAGAACGCGACATCCCTCTAAAATTAATGAAAAAGACAGTATTAAAGTTTAACAGGAAGGGAATCGGAATCTGTCTACCTCTTATGGCTGAGCTAAGGGATAGACTGTAAATTTTGGAAGCTTTATCTTACAAAGAAAAACATTTGAAATCTTCCAAACAGGTGGTAAAATGTGTAATGCCCCGATGAAGACAAAGTTGATCTTATTGGCCATAATTCCAAAAGAGATGGGAGGAAAGAAAATCAGGGAAAGTCAACTAACACATCCGAACTTCATCTGGGGTGAATCAATGGCTCTTTAAAAAGGTGGTATTCGTTCACTGCTTTCTATTTATCATAAGTGTGAAAGTGAATAGTCAGTTTGGAGATAAGGAGGTGATAGACTTGTGAAACCAGGTTTCATTCAGCCTTGTATAAGTTGATATTTGAACAGCGGGGTGTAAAAAAGTAAATACAATCAAACCTCGGTTTTTGACCATAATCCGCTCCAGAAACCTGTTTGAAAATTTGGTGGAAAAATGACACATTTCCCATGATAATCAATGTCTGCTTTTTTTTGTTATCGTGACTGAAGAATACAAACACGACTGCTCACGATGAAACGTGACACAAGGAAGTGACGAAAAAGGAAGTGGTTATTGACCGAATTGGTCAATAACCGAGACGTTTGAAAACCGAGGTTTGACTGTAAATACAATAATTACAGCTAAGGAGAACATGTTCACACAAAAAATACGTTTTAGTCACAGATCCCAGAAAAAAATGGAGCTGTTTGTTTGTGAAGAGGCGTGTTAATGATTACTGTATACCACAGGTGTCAAAGTCAAGGTCCGGGGCCCAAATTTGGCCCACCTTATCATTTTATTCGGCCCGCGAAAGCAAATCAAACTTGTGAAATTACACGATGCTTGCTAAGGTCTGAACAAACATTTCAAATTGTCATATGTAAACCACAATAGCAGTCATTATTCTTGACTTCCGATTTGAAAACTAGTTATTCATTAATTTGTCGTAGGTTGATTTGTTGCTGACCAATAAATGGACATTTTTGCCCTACCAACAGGGACATGGTGAATGCTTGGTTCGCTGAACGTGTCCACGCCATCAATTCGCCCGTCTCCAAAGACAACCAACACTGTACGGATTCCGTCACCCATAACATTTCGGGCAATCACACCGCCGTGACCGGCGTAGTCTCCAATCAAACGCCAGGCGCCCCAGCTCGCAAAATCTCCGCATCCGATTTCGACCGCCCTCTCAGGCCCATCGTAGTGACGGACGAGGAGGGCTCAGTGACGTTTTTGAGCGACGCAGACCGCAAGAGCGTACCCGCGCGGGGCTTTGCCATGCTGGACGGGGATGGCGGAGGCGCCAAGGTAGCTAGCGGCGGCAGTAACCGAGGCGATCGTTGCGCTCGACTGCTGGAGCTGGTGAAGGACGTTTCCAGCCATCTGGACGTGACAGCACTCTGCCACAAGATCTTCCTCCACATCAACGAGCTCATTGCCGCAGACCGCTACTCGTTATTTCTGGTGAGCCGGGACACTGCACTTTTGACAACAAGATACTTATGATGATCAACAACTCCTACCGTGGTCATTTGTCAAACAAGAGAACAAATGTGTGTTTAGAGTCGGACAAGTTCATTGGAGTAATCCCAGAAGTATGGCAAACCAAAGTTTTGCCTAGAGCTATGAATGTAATCCGTTCCAGAAACCTGTTGAAAAACCGAATCATTTTCCATTATCATCAATGTAATCAATGACTGATTTTATCTTTTAATCGTGATTGAACAATACAAACACGCCGGCTCACAATCGAACGCTACACGAGGATAATGTGTCCGTCACAACGAGACGCGACACAAGGAATTGACGGATAAGGAAGCGGAGGGTTAGTCGAGTGGTGCATTCAGGTGCGCTCGGTTTGGTCGAGATCAGATTTTTGGTTGTAAACCGAGGCAGAAAAAAATCTGGTCGAGAACCGAGACATTCGAAAACCGAGGTTTGACTGTACAATAAAATTTAATCCACGCGGAGGACAGATTAGTTTAGCCTGGGTTGTTAGCGGAAAGCTTAATTTGCCGTTTCAAGGCGGCATAGCAAGACCTTCTTGTTTACGGTTTCAGGTGGGAGAAGACAGCTCGAACACAAAGTACCTGGTCAGTCGCCTATTTGACGTGGCCGAGGGGTCCACGTTGGAAGAATCATCCAGCAGCAGCATCCGACTGCAGTGGAATAAGGGCATTGTGGGACACGTGGCCGCCACGGGACAGCCGCTCAACATCAAGAACGCTTATGAAGTAACGTTGTCGCTTACACGCTCCTCAAAACATTTCCTGAATGTTTCGTTGCGGTTTTATGATGAGCTGAATTGGCGTATTTTTGCTATGGTAAAATATATTGTTCATTCGGAAGGCATCGACAGTGCTCAGTTTCTCTACGTTATCTTGCGTATTGTACATTTTTTTCCTCCACCGTTTTGTAAACATTTCATGAAAGCACGCTGCCGTGTTTTTCCGCAATCCTGTCCGCTTTCATCAAGTTGATGAAGCCTTTTGCTCTAATTGCCCCATACAATTAGAACGCCTCTTTATCTGAATGCTCTTGAGTGCTTAAGTGTGTTTATCATGATTTATTTGGCTCAAACAGGCGTGCTTGGTACATATGGACGTGATGTCAGGTCTTCAGGTAGCTGATTTTTGTCATTTGCAGGAATTGTGCATACGAATTTTGTCATCGGGCGGCTTTTCCGGTCAATCGTTTTTAGTCTCACCTTTCCTTTTACAAAGGACATTAAAAAATGTTTTGTTTTGCGCTCTTGTAGGACCCTCGATTCAACGCCGAGGTCGATATGTTCACCGGTTACAAGACTCACAGTATTCTGTGCCTTCCCATTAAGAACCAGAGAGACGAGGTAACCATACTATTTTGCAATTATAAAAGCTTAAAAGAACCTCAGAACAGCATTTACAAAAAAAGACCCTCCAACCAAAACCCCCAATTTGCTCACTGGAACTGTAAAGGATGAAAATACATAAATCAAACACCCCTCCTCCCCCATTGGCAGGTGGTTGGAGTAGCTCAAGCTATCAATAAGAAAAACGGCAAGGATGGAGCCTTCACACAACAGGATGAAAAGGTACGTAAAACTAGTTGGAATATTTTGAAGAATTAAGTTCTAATATAATGAGACACAAAACAGGCCAAAACAGTTTGTTTGTTGTTTTTTTTTTTCTCTCCAAACAGGACTTCTCATCTTACTTGGCATTTTCCGGCATTGTTCTACACAACGCCCAGCTCTACGAAGTGTCGCAGCTAGAAACCCGACGTAATCAGGTACCTTAATCTGCCAAATTCAATTCCAAATCTTCTCACCATGTACTGTAGTCTACGCATTATAATGTTCCCCCAAAAGCAAAAGTCGACAGAACGCCTGGTGTAGTATTTTAACTCATTCAATGCCATTCCCAAATTTATTCGGGAATTTAAATTATGATGTGGAAAGCCATTCCCGAATTTATTCGTGTTTTGTTTTTTGTTTGTTTGTTTGTTTGGGTGCCGATAAAGCGCTGGCAATGTTTTTTCCTTTCCACAAGGGGGCAGCATTTCCCTTTTTTCCATGTTAGCGCTTTGTTACAG
Source organism: Hippocampus bargibanti (assembly GCF_051943395.1). Taxonomy (NCBI): domain Eukaryota; kingdom Metazoa; phylum Chordata; class Actinopteri; order Syngnathiformes; family Syngnathidae; genus Hippocampus; species Hippocampus bargibanti. The sequence goes on along the minus strand of NC_142735.1, from coordinate 22,619,927 downwards.
CTTCAGCAGTTGTTAACTCATTCCTCCCGGCAAACGACTACAGTCGTTGTGTTTTTACTTCTGTGTATCCTGAGTCACGCCTCCAGTCGGGCTGAAGCAATAGCAAATAATGCCAGATGCCGACCACAGGCGGGCCGTGAATAGATGTTAACCCTTTACGGATGATTGTGCTTCTAGATCGAGAAAATGAAAGGTAGCAGTTCAAGTGCCGATTGAAACTGATGCGGCACAAGTTACATGTCCCTTTAAAACAGATTATATGCAGCTTTGCCTTTAAGAGCGTCAGTGACATCGTCTCCTTCATGCGCAACACAATGTGCTCTCCTCCATCTTCAAAGCGCCTTCTATTTTTCGTCGTGGATGAAATACCACGTAAGTATATGTGTAACTATTTTATGAGCTATTCAGAAGAGGTTTACCTTGATACTGAAATGCAGAAACGAACGCTAACTGGTTTATTTACCGAGAAATATTCAAAATAAGGAGTGTCCCGAATTCGGAACATTCTAACGCTAACGCTATTTTCATGATGATATTGTTGATCCTGACTTGGTACCCGATGCGAATATTTGTAAGTGAGTGGTGCGTTTTCCACTAATAGCTGTACCTCACAGCTATGGATTCTCAATATGATTATTGAAACGGAGGTCCATATGTTTTTTTTTCCTAAAATAGCCATGTACTGTATATCTTTCCAGATCCTGATGCGAATGAAATGGATGACCATGTCGATGAAGACATTTTGGCATCTGACACAGTCGTGACTGTTGCATTGATGAACTTCTATCACCATTCAAATACTTTCGGGCTGATCAACTATGTGCTTCATACGCTATCTCCAGGAAATCACTCAAATGGTGGAAATACCTGTTCTGGTTTCTAGTGGATATTTGTATTTGCAATAGATTTATACTGATGAAACTCTCTCCAAACCATCAAGTGAAAACCAGAACAGGTCGCCTCCGAAAAACGACTAGAATTCTAAAGGATTAGAATTCAGGACAAACTTAGCTCATCAGTTATTTGGCAATTACAGAAGGAAAAGAAAAAGAGAATGCATGAAGGAGAATGACACTGTTGACTTCCTTCATTGGCCAGTAGAATTGGATAAAAAGAGACATGTAAAGAGTGTGCAAAGAAGAAAATTCATCGCGAGCCAAGAACAGGTTGTGAGCAATGCAAGGTGAACCTATGCACTCCATGTTTGAAACCATACCACAAATGAAAACATCCTGAATTATTTTAAATGCATTCTAGGTTTATTTCATGCATATGTTACTTGTGTGAATGCATTTTGTTGTAATGTACATGTTTTGGAAAAAAAAATCTTCATTAACATTGCAATAATTTTCTAAAACTTCAAGCAATTTCTCCACTGTGAGACTAATAAAGGCAAATCCAATCCAATCCAATTTCACAAAAAAAAAACGTAATCTTATTCTATTATATGTTATGAAAGTGTACTGAAAGTTTCATAACGATTGAACAACAAATAAAGAAGTTATACCAGTTTATTTGAACACACATGTTAGTTATGAATTTCCTGCTGAAGCCACTCAGGGAGCTCACTACAAAGCTAAGCTGCAGGCTCTGTAGGCTGTGGGGGAAGAAATGCAATATGCCTGCTAGGGAGGAAATAGTTAAGGTCTTATATAAATCAATATGTATGTATTGTATTTTGGACAGCTACCCTCATTTCAAGCTCAGATAACTCCAGACCCAAATATTTTAGGAAATAACTTTTACTTATGAAAGAAGAGTGTCGAAGGTTTCTAATACTTTGTTTATGTAGTCCTCAAACTCAATATTCTGTGGGTCCTGGAATTGGAGTGACAATGACAAAAACCCTGGCACTGGAGTAGACACATTTTTGCACGTATGGCAGTGAATGAATTAAATGTTCCGTCAAGTGCTTTGTGGTAGTGAAAGCTTCATATAAATAAAGGCGTATTGTATTCCCTTTAGCGTAGCACCATCTAGTGGATGCATAACTGAACCGTAGCCATTATTGTACATTTTATTCTATGTGCCCTATAACAAACAGTGCACCATATATATTAAAACAAGTTTAAAATGGGCCCTTCATTTAAGGTATACTTTGAAGCACCTTATAGTACTGAAAATATGGTATGTTGTTATGTCATATGTAGGATACATGTATGTAAACAGCTTTTTAAAGTAATAATATGTGCAGGTGCTGTTGGAACTGGCCAGTCTCATCTTTGAGGAGCAGCAGTGCCTTGAGGTTTTACTGAGGAATTTTGCTGGAACTATCCTGTCCTTCATGCATGCCCAGTCTTGTACGGTCTTCATTGCTGAGAATGACTCCATAGAGGTTAGTACCAAAGTGACCCTAAAACACCCCTGACGGGCCACAAACCATAGTTTACCCACCCTCGGTTTTTGTGACTTCTACATGCCTAAGTAAAGCATCTTCTTGAAACTACTTAGCTTTGCCAGTGACCTCAAGTCAAGTCCAAACATTGATGGATGATTTCTATTTAAAGCCCTTTTTATGGCTCAACAGGGGGATGCTCTCAAAGGGTAGGAGAGCAAACTTTTCCTAAACAAAAAAAGGCATTGGTTTATCTTGAACATCCTGTTAAAATGGGAAAAGAATCTTTTGGGGAGTGCGTGTCGAACATAAACAAGTCCCTATAAGGAGGACGGGAGCGGAAGAAAGACATGGAATGTTGAAATTAAGTCCTAATCTGGCAAGGCTTGATGTGTCATGACTCTACTTGTAACTTGGATGACTTGCACTGTCTTAATGGCTTCACGAGAAAGGGGAAGAAAATACATTTGTCTTGTAAAAAGATAATCCAAGGAAGAAAAGTTCACTTTTGGCCTTTTTTCCCCAGAATCCTTTTTCCAGTGTCTTTCATATGGAATACGAAAACGGGAAAGTCCTTACTTCCCCCAAAAGGTAAGACGTATGCAATTTAAAATTATTGGACGAGAAAGAAGGCCTGTTAGTATACTGCGAGAAAGTCAAAACAAATACGGGAATGACATCGGAATGATGGTGGGCGGGTGGGGGCGATGTTACGGGAAAAGGTCGAAATGTTATGAGGAAAAGTAAACTTGATGTGAATTGCTTCATTTTCAGGCAAGAAGATGGCTTCGTGATGTAATTATTTTTAATTTGTTTGATGATCATTTTGCTGTCAATCTCCTCAGAGAATCTCCTTGTGTCAACCAGATCAACTACATGTACGCTCAGTACGTTAAAAACACAATGCAGCCCCTCAATATTGCTGACGTCACCAAGGATCAACGCTTCCCCTTGACGGTATGTATTTTTCAAAATATTGGGGGGTACCGTCTATTTATTACCGTCTATTACGAGAGTAATGCAATTTGTTTCTATCCAGCAGTGTGAAAAGCAATATCAGATGACCAAAAGAACAACGAGTTTGCTCTGCGCTCCTATCAAGAATGGCAAAAAGGACAAAGTCATAGGTAGGAGGTCTGCCGGCTGTCTTCATGATGCAACCGTCAGACTACCGTATTTTCCGCACTCACTCGAGGGCGCTATCAGGTGCACCTTCAATGAAACGGCTATTTCAAAATATATAGGGTGCATCACATTATAAGGTGCGTAGAATAGACTACAATAGTGTTTGTATTATGAATCCAGATAGAGACACGCTAAAAAGAATACAATACAATAAAGTTTTATTTGAGCTTTTACAAACCCTGCAGCTGTAACAAAGCGCAAGGGTGTCAAACTCATAATATAAGGAATTTGCTCCTGCGGGCCATTTAAAATCATGTGGCGGGTCGGATCTGGCCCCCGGGTCTTGACTTTGACACAGGTGGTCTAAAGCAAGGGTGTCAAACTCATTTTTTACCACGGGCCACATTATAGTTGTGGTTTCCTCTCAAGGGCCCTGATTAATTTGGGGAAGCTATTAAGGGACAACTGACGTCTCCGGACAAGTTGTGTCCATAATTTGTAAAATGGCTTCAAATGACTTCTACTGAGCGTATTTTACAAAGATTCCACCGCATATGGCTATATTTTACGTTTTAAGACTTGCGCAGAATATTCCGGAAGACTTGTTTTTGAGTTGGTGACGAGTCCGGCCGTGACGTCACTGAAGGAACGACCCTGACCGAAGAAAAGGACACATTGTAGCAGTCCTTTCATCACGTCAATGCATTTTGCTGTGCTTGTTTGGTCTGAAAACGTCATGTTGCACCAAAAAGAGCCAGAAGAGGGCGACCAAGCTCCATATAACGAATTTATCAGCCTGTGGAAACGGGCTGATTACTTCCTCACAGGGAGCTTGGTCGCCATTTTCTGGGACGCTACATTGCAGTCCAGATGCCTCAAAATGACACGGAAGGACTTCTTTAATCAATTGCAAACGTATGCTTTCCTCTTCAGAACTATTTGAATCATATTCATAACTGGATGTGTAACAAGAAAGCATATTCTCCGAATCTGAAGTCATCGTTTTGATTCTCCAGCAATGCAAGACGTCTTGCCGTGACGTCACGAACAGACTCCATTTTCCCTTGTCGAAGAAGTAGTGTGTAACCCCAGCCTCTACTGTAGCGGCTTATAATGCGGTGTGCCTTATATTTGGAAAACATATATATATATATATATATATATATATATATATATATATATATATATATATATATATATATATATATATATATATATATATATATGTAGAATATATGTAGAATATATGTATATATATATTTATATATTATATGTAGAAAACTTGTTTCATTCATTGAAGGTGCGTCTTATATTCCGGTGCGCCTAATACACTGGAAAAGTTTTCAAATTTGAAGTCAAGAATAATGACTGTTATTGTGGTTTGCATACAACAATTTGAAATTTTAGTTCGGAATTTAGCAAGTATCATGGAATTTCACAAGTTTAATTTGCTTTTGCGGGCCGAAGTAAATGATGTGGCAGGCCACATCTGGCCCCCGGACCTTGACTTTGACACCTGTGCGCTAAAAGGTTTAAAATACCACGTCCCCAAAAAATCAAAGCATTTATCCATATGAAAAGCACATAGGACTGTAATGCAAACTGTCAGGTTTTGAGAAAATTGAATTGTGTAATTCAAAAAGAGTTTCGTTTCGAGAGGAGCAATGTGATGATGATGATAAAGTGCAATGTAACAGTGAAAAAAGTTTAGGTTGTGTCGGGATAAAGAAGCATCCACGTCTGTAGGTTGCTGCCAGTTAGTCAACAAAATGGATGAGGTGTCAGGCGGCACCAAGACGTTCAACAGGAACGACGAACAGTTTTTGGAGGCTTTTGCCATTTTTTGTGGCCTCGCCATCCAGAATACGCAGATGTACGAGACCGTGGAGAGAGCCATGGCCAAGCAACAGGTCACTCTTGAGGTCAGTACCCGCCATAAGCACGATCAAGGGTGATCTAAAGTAGAAATTCTTAAGTACGTCTGCTGCTGTCTGCAGTTTACTCAATCAGCGCTTGCCGGTATGTTTTGCAGGTGCTTTCATATCATGCTTCGGCAGCTGCGGAAGAGTCTCGTGGGCTTCAGGTAACTTGAAATCCACCGATTATATCTAAATATACAGCGCCTTGACAAATTATTTTGCCAAAACACAACAACCAAACCAATTTGGTTTGTTGAAGACAAAGTACACATGAAATGTAGATTTCACAAATTGGATTGTGGGTGTAAACCTATTTGGGTTTTGGAGTATAAACTCCCTGGATAAAGTGATACCGCAAGCATCTCATGGGGACTTTTTCATTGTTTTAGTCATGCAGAGGTGGACTTGTGAACTTTCTGTTAGATCGCAGACATTATTTGGTTAAAAATAGACAGGACCTGAAGGAGCAAATCAAATCTTTTGTCTCACCAACCTAGAGACTGTTTCTCATGTTGTGTTGCTTTTTTTATCATTAGCACTTTGGAAATCTTGACTCATGCCCACACTGTGCACTCTTGGGAATAATGTTGGTTTTGATGATGAGACGAGAGTCCCATAGCCTTAAAAATGCCTGTGTGATGTTTTCCACGTTGATAAATTTCTATCATTTTGTTTTTCGTTTGGTCGTTAATTTTGTTGGGTTTTTTTTTAGTCGTCAATAAATTTAGTAGTAACCAGGCCGTGGGGTAGCCAGTGAAATGGACCTCAGATTTGCAAAAAAAACAGTAATTTACGATTTAACAAATGGTGTGTTACTTCCTCACATAAGGATAGAAAGATAAGGTTTTTATTGCTCCTTAAAGATTGCTTTTCTCAACCTTTTGGTGGCTGTCAAAGAATTGAAGTAATGGTTAACCACGTCCCCGATCCATGTGTCCACTGGGCAGGCAGCCACAATTCCATCGGCCCAGTCGCTACGACTCCTGGACTTTGGCTTCAGCGATTTTGACTTGTCGGACACCGAAACCACATTGGGTACTGTGCGTATGTTTGTCGACCTCGACCTGGTGCACAGCTTCCACATGAAGCATACGGTAGGCGTCGTAGTCAAAACAATCTCCAATGCGGATTCACAATAACAATGCCTTTGACGCTGTTTTAGAATTTATGCCAGTGGATACTGAGCGTGAAGAAGAACTACAGGAAGAATGTGGCCTATCACAATTGGAGACATGCTTTCAACACTGCCCAGTGCATGTTTGCCCTCCTTAAATCAGGGCGCCTGCAGGTTAGTGTTAGCTAGCTAGCAGTAAGTAAATCATGCATATTCAAGGCTATTTCTGCACGTTATAAGAGGCCGTAAAATAAATATTTTCAAGATAGCTGGCATTTGATTAAAGCAAGTTTCACCCTCCCATAGTTCTCAAAGGCCCCCATATCAAGGACTAGAGTTGGAGAAGCCATTTGAATGTTTAATCTCCTCCACATATTACATTTTGAGCACACAACAAAGTCAAAAATAATTTATGTTATTGTGGTTTACACGGGACAATCTGAAATGTGCTTTCGCACGCCAAATAAAATGATGTGGCGGGCCAGATTTGGCCCTCAAACCTTGACTTTGACACCTGTGGTCTAAAGCCATTTCTTTCCTGACAGAATCGTCTTCAGGATTTGGAGGTTTTGGCTCTGATGATCGCTACACTCTGCCATGACCTGGACCATAGAGGAGTGAACAACTCCTACATACAGAGGTAGAGAAGTACCCGTCCTTGAAATAACACACCGTCGTGTAAGTCACCCACTGGGTATTTAACCTTTGTGAAATTATCAGGAGTGAGCACCCACTGGCACAGCTTTACTGCCACTCCACAATGGAGCATCACCATTTTGACCAATGCCTCATGATCCTCAACAGTCCAGTAAGTGGTACATGGTGGTCTTTTTATTCCTGTCGTGAGACAAACAAGGTTCTCATTCTGTTCCAGGGCAATCAGATACTGAGTGGCCTTTCACTGGATGAGTACAAACGCACTCTAAAGATGATTGAGAGGGCTATTTTGTCCACCGACCTGGCCTTGTACATTAAGTAGGTACAAAACACTGCAAATACTGTATAGGAAGGAAGACGTCCAAAATGATATTTAATTTGTCTTACTAGTAAATTTTTCTATTGATATTAAACAACTTTTATCAATTTTCCGAGTCATTCACAACGTCATCACTTATATGGTGTAAAATTGCAACTCTCCCTATTGTCTATCTGTCAACAGGAGACGCGAGGAGTTCTTTGAGCTGACTCATAACAGTCAGTTTGTTTGGGAGACTGATCACCATCGCGACTTACTTAGGTGAGATGAACACATTGACCCATGTGAGTTTTTTTGTATTTTTATACACCGTACACATCATCTACATATTCACAACAGTTCTGCACGTGTCTGTCAGGTCAATGCTGATGACTGCATGTGATATATCAGCAATCACCAAGCCGTGGCCGGTGCAAAAGAAGGTAATGAAAAACAGACTGTACCAAAATGTATTTGTTTGTAGAACTTCTGACCCAAGTTCATCCCCATATTGCATCTTTTACTCTGTGAAATAAGTTAATTCTCATTAAAATTAGAATTGGTGACAAGTGAAAATTCCTACTTTGTTCTGACAAAATTTGGGGGGAATTTTTTCTCGGCATATGACAATTTTTTTAATCGATTTTTTTAGAACAATTAGAAAAGGAAAATGTGGTCACATTGAACATCATCTGATCCAGACATCAAAACAAAACATATATCACTTAACCATCTCATTAAAACGTTTTACTTTTTTTTTTTTCAATTCTTTTGTTCGCCATCTCCTCATGATTGCTTTCTTGCTTGCTAACAGCACGATGTTATGTATGTATTTCTGGTCAGAGTTGACAATTAAATCAGGTTTCAGTCCCAGATACAGGGCTTCAAAGGTTGGCGGAACCACTTTTCCCCACAATCCTACCCATTGTTATACTTGTCTCTTTCCAGTATTTGGAGATGACCAGGCATTCCCAAAACATAATAATAATGTGACGCTTTGTTAATGCCACAGGATATGCAGCAAGCTGTACTCGACCGTTGTGCATCCCCTTGAGCCAGAACTCAAAAAAATCTGATAATGTTCTTCCACCCAAATTATTTCCAAGAGTGAGCAGATGTACACTTCCATTGCTCTGCTATTATTCTTTCCCATGCTTCCTGTTGGATTGTAATGCTTCCCTCCTCCAACCACTTTATATGTTATTTCTCCTCCTTCAAATTCCTGCAATTCTTTGTATATTTTTGATATAATTCCTCTTCCAGGTTTTGACATATATAGGTTAATAGGAATATCTTAACTACGCCGAAACCACTTTGTTGTTAGATGGTTTTCCCAAATATATTAATATATCATCCGTGAATAGGGCTACTTTGTGGGTATCTTGTCCAAAGGTTATACCCTCGATCTCTTCACAAATTTTTGTCCATTGAAAACAAATTTATTAGTCCTTGACCCCACCCCCCCACCCTGAGCAACGCTTCAGTTACAAGAGCCCAAATGTATTTTCGTACACTGTCTTCCCCACAAGGACTGCAAGAAGAAACACCTATCCTTCCACGGGGCATTTTGCAGCTGTGTCTCAGCTACTTAATCTCCCTGGTGATCTTTGTTAGTGTTTGTTAGGAAGCGCAAGCCTCATGGAAAAAAAAAACACTGAGGTACTCACTGGCTTATTGTGTTTGTGTGAACGCTTGTTTAAAAATAATGACTGCACATACATAATCTCAGCACTCCCCCAACCAAAAAAAAAAAAAAAAAATACACACACACACACACACACACACACACACACACACATATATATATATATATATATATATATATATATATATATATATATATATATATATATATATATATATATATATATATATATATATATATATATACAGTAAAGTCTCGTTATATCGATATTCAAGGGAGTCCGAAAAAATATCGATATAACCGGGACTATCGATATATCCGACCCTGTTTGCATGTAATTTTCTCCGTGCGTGCATAGAAATAGTATCGATATAACCGGGACTATCGATATATCAGATATCGATATAACGAGACTTTACTGTATATATTGTACATACACTGTATATATATATACACACACACACACTGTATGTACAATATATATACAATGCATATATATATATATATACACACACATTTTCTCAATATAAGGCACACCAAATGATATATATATATATATATATATATATATATATATATATATATATATATATATATATATATATATATATATATATATATATACAGTAAAGTCTCGTTATATCGATATCGGATATATCGATAGTCCCGGTTATATCGATATTTTTTCGGACTCCCTTGAATATCGATATAACGAGACTTTACTGTATATATATATATAAATTTCCATTTCCTTATGATCTTTCTTGGACAATTTTTTCTAGCTGTTGAAATGTTTTTGTTGTGGAAATGACCAGTATTTTCGTAAAATTACAAAATAAGTGTCCGCCGCGATTTTTTAAATATTTTTTTGTTGCATGGATGTTTTTGTTGATTTGTATTTATTTATTTTTGTGTCAACAGTATACAACATCAAATTTTCCCCCACATTTTGGTCAACCCTGCTCCATAGAATCTATTCTCTGCAATTTTTTTCCCCTTCATGCAGATTGCTGAGCTGGTGGCGACTGAGTTCTTTGAGCAAGGGGACAAAGAGAGACAAGAACTAAACATTGAGCCCAGTGTAAGGCAATAATGGATTGAACTGCATCCTGTAGTTATTATTACCGCATTTTCTGGTGTATAGGGTGCACCAGAGTATAAGGTGCACCCCCAATGAATGGTGTATTTTCAAAGGTTTTCCATATATAAGAAACACCAGACTATAAGGCGCACCGTCAATGAATGGAAAAGGTTTTTGAAAAAGAAAGATAAATATATACATTTTCTCAATATAAGGCACACCAAATGATAATGTGCTACAGTAGAGGCTAGGGTTATGCATGAATTGTTCTACAGGGGTAAACTGAGTTGGTGGCTGCTTCGTCATTGCGAGACCTGTTGTGGCTCAATATTACTTGCACTTGCGTATAAGGCGCAGGGTCATCTTTTGAAGAAAATCAAGGTTTTTGGGTGTGCTTTATTGGATTGGATTTGCCTTTATTAGTCTCGCAGTGGAGAAATTTACATTTCACAGCAGCAAAGTTATGAAAGAAATGAAAGTAGACATTTTATACACCAGAAAATACAGTATTATTATTATCATAATTATTATTCCACTCATGGCTACAATCTCATTTTATTTCAGGACTTGATGAATCGAGAGAAGCGAGACAAGATTCCCAGCATGCAGGTTTCCTTCATTGATGCCATTTGCACGCAGTTATATGAGGTAATTCATCAACGGAAGGTTTGAAACTATGTCACAATATGGTTATTTTGTAATTGTCTATACAATAACAACAAAAGTCTTGAAACACGGACCTATTTTCAAGCGTGAAAATTGTTGCGTTGTAAACACATGACTCAAATGAAACGCTAACCAATTTCCCATTCAATCAGAAATGTCATTTTGTTAACAAGCTTATAAGAGAACAAGTTTATTGATCGAACATACAGCAAAATTGCCGCGTACTTGTTCGGTCACTTTCCCTCACTTCCGACATTTCAGACCTTGGCGGGAATGTCTGACGACTGTTCCCCTTTGCTGGAGGGATGCCAAACGAACCGTCAGCATTGGAAATGCTTGGCCGAGGAGCATGAAAAAGGCCTGGTCAATAGTCTGCTGTGATTGTCAACATGGACGCCCACGTGGCGTGTTCACATTCTTCCTCTTTGGCGCACCATATTCTTATTTATTGATGTTTGTTTTTTTACACGCATTATTTTCGAAGGTTATTGGGAAAAAGTCATTTCACAATTTATATTTAACAGAGCTATCATGAACAGCAGCCTACTGAGCAAAATATAAGCTAAAAAGCGACGACACTGCAATAGTTCACTGACGATATGATACACCCTTATGTCAACGATTAGCAAAATCAGTCAGGGTGTGAAACGATATTGTAATATTTGACCAATAATGTCCCTCAAAATACAGTGATCATCGATACATTGCATCTTATGTCTTAAAGAGGAGGGGGCGCGGTCCTACACTAACTCACAAAACGATGGTGATAATTTACAATGTTATCACGATAAACTGTAGTAAGCTAAGAAGAGTTTCATCATGCGCAGCAATTTTCATTGGTCAACCTGGCCTTTTTTTAAAGTCATTACAGTACAGAAGCTGTTTATTATTTTTGCACTGAGTGGTGTTGAATTCATAGCTTACAGAAATGAAAAGGAAAAAGAAAAACTTACACTGGGATGCAGGTTATATTTAAACACTACTGCAGCATTCCTTTCACAAATAACTCTTAATTGCATATTTATTTGTTTAATGTATTTAGGTTAATGTACATTTTCTTTTTTCAGCACTTTCAGAAGTTTTTAAATTATTTTTCTAATTAAAAAAAAAAAAAAAAAACTTCTCCACTGCCTTACAAGATTACAAATGCATTTTTGGAAATGTATACAGTGATTGAATTCAACATGGATTGATGGCCTGGTTTTTGTAATCGGTTACCGTATTTTCCGGCGTATAAGGCTCACCCAAAAGCCTTGATTTGCCTTATACATAGCTGCGCCTTATATGTGAAGTAATATTGAGTCTGGCAACTACTGGCAGCAGCCACTGACTCCAAGAAGTAGTGCGTAACCCCTGCCTCTACTGTAGCACTTTGTGGTGTGCCTTGTATTTGGAAAACCTTTATATATTTACATATTATATTTGGAAAACTTTTGTCATTCATTGCAGTTGCGCCTTATACTCTGGTGCACCTTCTATATGGGAAAAGTTTAAAAATACATCCTACATTGGGGGTGCGCTTTATACTCCGGAGCGCCTTACACACTGGAAAATACGGTACAATCCGATTATCTGGACCTAGCTCTCCAACAACGTTGCCCCATGAAATAAATTCTGTTAAACATGTTGATTTTTTTTTTAATACCACATCTGTGATCAGAATTTTTTCCCCACAGAAGTTCATTAAAAAGGAACAAAGAAACACATGTTGAATTTAGCTTTATGCTTACCTTCTCCTTGTGCTTCATGGATGTTACATAAAGTCCAAAATGAGTATGTGATTTAATGAAAACCACAAGAAATATATGAAGAAAAAAAAACATTTATTGCTATTATTGTACGAGTGTGTGAAAGATTTGGGGTTTTCTTGAGTTTTGGTTGGGTGTTGCCACCCCGGTCTTTAAAAGTGTTTTAAAGTGAGCACGTCTTCTTGTAAGTGACCATGCTGCACACCTTGTGGATGCTGGTGGTGAAAGAGCGAAGACGCACTTCCTCCGGTTGGTTGATGCGGTGCGGGCCGGACTCCTCCCACTTGTCGGGAATGGCGAGGTCTTTGTCAGTGTAGATCAGGAGGTTGAAACCGCCTTGGAAGGTTCGGGCAGTGGGGGTCGAACGTTAGAGAAAAACCTTGCCGGAAGCGAGCGAACGGCTGATCTTACATGGCGTTTCCAGTAAGGGCAGGAAGGTCACGGAGGCGGTGATTTGTCGGAGAACCGAGCGAATCTCACCCTGGATGGTTTGAATGGATTTTTCTCGAGGAGCACTAACAAAGCACATTTTAATCAATACTTTTTCATTCCAGTGGATAACATACAAAGGTGTGGATTGTTTTTCTTGTGCAAGATAACCTGTCGCTGAACAGCTCAACATTTTACGATTTTATACTGGGGCTAAATATAAATATGCTTTTTCATCCATAGGGAAAATTCACTCCTCCACTAAAGAAAAACCAAGCATTTATATGGCGCCATCTCTGTTCTGACAAACTATGTTGAACTGAACAGAGAGCTTCATTTTAAAAAGCGATAGGCAACTTAAATGTCACATTTTTAGTAAATGCTACTCGGAACACTGCAAATGTCCCTCAGTGTGAGGGCGAGTGCGACTGGTTGGTTGTCTGTCTGCCTTGCAATTGGTTGGCAACCGGTTCAGGGTGTCCCTCATCATCTGCCCCAAGACAGTAGGAAAACCCTTGTGAGGTGTAAGCGGTCCAGAAAATGGATGAGGATGGTTTCTAAATGCATGGATAAAACATCCACAATACTAATCCAATCACAGAGTTTGAAGCAAACAACCACAGCTAAATAAAGTAGTGTTGAAGTTTATGATACGAAATACTATAGTGCCATCTAGTGGTACTTATGGTGTAATGGAAAATTGCACTTCTGTAATTTTAAAAGCAGTGTTCCAGTTTGTACCTTTTTATTGTGTATTGTAATCCATGACTCGTGGAATTACAATACACAACAAGTTACATCTGTCTGTCTGGTGGAGGTTTGAAGCCAACGGCATAAATTGAGAGTTTGACCAAAAACAAACCAACAAAAAAAAACATTAGGATTTTTTTTTTATAAAACCAGATTTGAACAGAAAACAATAGATTTGAAAGAAGCAAGTAGATGTTTAAACACTTCAAAATATATTAGCATATATGAAATGAAACCAGAAATTGCATCATACACTCTGGAACCGAAGTTGTACCAAATGAATCGCAGGGATGCATCTGGTGTCTGGAAGAAGGGGCCAAATTCAAAAATTGATGGGGCCCGATTTAATTAGATTGCCGATGTGTACGAAACTGATTGAAATAAACCAAAACACATTCGTTGGAGCATTATATTTCTAAATTGCAAAAAATAAAAATACATTATTTGACCAAAATCTATGTTTCCAAGATATAAACAATGTTCATTCTAGTCAAATAATGTATTTATACATCAAATAAACATTTTCATTTTTTTTAACTACTCAATATTGTCTGTGCTATTTTGATATTCTACACAGTATTACAGAGAAGACAAGGAGAACAGACTTAGCACAACATTTCTAACTAGTGTCTACTTCAACAAATGTCTTTACTTTGAAGATTTCCAATGGGCTGCAACAGCTCTGACATCATTCCCACTATCCACTAAATTTGAATCATTACCCTCTGCAGACCTATTCGATTGTTTCTTAAAAAACAAGAATATGTTTGTTTGCTGCCTCTTTTTAATGTCTTTTAGGGTTTTACTCATGTTCTTACGCTCCATATTGCAACAATCCGCCACGTTTGATGTAAACAATAAATTGCCTCGATATCCTCGACCATAACTTAGGAACGTCCCCAAACAAATGCAAGGTGATTATGGCTCGACATTGGGAAGGCAAGATGGCAGATGACGGAAGTTAAAACCTCTGAACAGTTTTCAATTGTTGTTTAACTAAATTTGTTTCTTTAGCTATTTTGTGATGTGGTGCATGTCGTGTAGCAATACGTACTAATCATAATACATTTGCGCCGGTGCAGTGAAGTGACAAAGTTGCGCCAGTGGCTGTAAAAAATGTGTAAACTGTGCAAGGGCGCGGGCCATATGCCTCCCTGGAA